>NC_042966.1:37497086-37512086 GCF_901001165.1 Salmo trutta | reverse complement strand
GTTCTTTGTTATAGAACCAAAAAGATTGGATAAGTGGTTTAACCATACATCTCCGTTTTGGATAGATAAATCTTAGTGTTGTTGTTTGTTTAGTGTTTTCCAATTTTCCCAGAAGTGGTTAGAGTCTATGGATTCTTCAATTACACTGAGCTGATTTCTGACGTGCTGTTCCTACTTTTTCTGTGGTGTATTTCTGTATTGTTTTAGTGATTCACCATAGTGAAGGCGTAAACTCAGGTTTTCCGGGTCTCTATGTTTTTGATGGACATGTTTCTCAATTTCTTTCCTAGATTTTTTCATTCTTCATCAAACCATTTTTCAATGTTGTTAATTTTCTTTGATTTTCTATTTGAGATATTTAGATTGTTAGAGAAGCTGAGAAGTCAAATATAGTTAAGATTTTCTACTGCCAAGTTTACACCTTCACTATTAGAGTGGAACGTTTTGTCCAGGAAGTTGTCTAAAAGGGCTTGAATTTGTTGTTGCCTAATATTTTTTGTATTAATTTTTGTATTTTTATTTCACCTTTATTTAACCAGGTAGGCCAGTTCAGAAGAAGTTCTCATTTACAACAGTGACCTGGCCAAGATAAAGCAAAGCAGTGCTACACAAACAACAACACAGAGTTACACATGGAATAAACAAATGTACAGTCAATAACACAATAGAACATTCTATATACAGTGTGTGCAAATGAAGTAAGATTAGGGAGGTGAGGCAGTAAACAGGCCATAGTGGTGAAATAATTACAATTTAGCAATTAAACACTGGAGTGATAGATGTGCAGAAGATGAATGTGCAAGTAGAGATACTGGGGTGCAAAGGAGAGAAAAATTAACAATATGGGGATGAGGTAGTTGGGTTGGCAATTTACAGATGGGCTATGTACAGGTGCAATGATCTATAAGCTGCTCTGACAGCTGATGCTTAAAGTTAGTGAGGGAGATATGAGTCTCCAGCTTCAGTGACTTTTGCAGTTCGTTCCATTCATTGGCAGCAGAGAGCTGGAAGGAAAGGTGGCCAAAGGAAGAATTGGCTTTGGGGGTGACCAGTGAAATATACCTGCTGGAGCACGTGCTACGGGTGGGTGCTGCTATGGTGACCAGTGAGCTGAGATAAGGTGGGGCTTTACCTACCAAAGACATATAGATGACCTGGAGCCTGGTTTTGGCAACGAATATGAAGCGAGGGCCAGCCAACGAGAGCATACAGGTCGCAGTGGTGTGTAGTATATGGGGCTTTGGTGTCAAAACGGATGGCACTGTTTTTGGTAGGTTTCCAAACTACTTTCCTTCCATCTATAGCATTTCTTAATATTACTCAGTTCCTTTGGCTTTGATGCATCATGATTGAGTATTGCTCTATTCAAGTAGACTGTGATTTTGCTGTGGTCTGATAGGGGTGTCAGTGGACTGACTGTGAACGCTCTGAGAGACTTTGTGTTGAGGTCAGTGATAAAGTAGTCTCCAGTACTACTCCCAAGAGATGAGCTATAGGTGTACCTACCATAGGAGTCCCTTCGAAGACTACCATTAACTATGTACTGTCACGCCCTGACCAGGGGAACTCTGCTATTTTGGTCAGGGTGTGGTATTTCTATGGTTTATTTTCTATGTTTTGTTATAGCCTTTCTTTGTGGTTTATTTTTATGTTGGGCTCGGGGTGATTTCCAATCAGACAGCTGTCGCTAGTTATGTCTGATTGGGAATCACATTTAAGTTCCTTTCCCCCCACGATGTTTGTGGGTTGTTGTCTCTTTTGTTTGAGCAGTTAATGATCAGGCATTTTCTTGGTTTTGTGTACGTGTTTAATTCAGTGTAAGAATAAACATGTGTTCGCTCCCAGCTGCGTTTTGGTCCGCTTCCTCATCACCCGACGCCAATCGTTACATGTACATACCCAGTGTGCGACAGAGCTGAAGGAGCTATGACCCGTTTTTATTATTTATTATTATTATTTTGTATTGTTATTTATTACAAAAAACACAAGGAAGGGGTAACATTATAGTATTAGAACATGAAGAACAAACAATACAGCATCAAGACACTATCAAACATGTATCAGTCTTTCCGCAACAGAGCCATCCTTATGTGTGAGGCTGCGTGTGCATGATAGTGATATAAAATATATCTCATAGTTTCCTTTTTCATAATCAGCCCAAACCCTCCAAGATTCCCCTCCAGTTCCCCAATAGCTGTCCCTCAACCATTCGAGACCCCTCCCACAGTCCCCCCAGAAGAAGAAAAATAAAACATACAATGAATTAAATTCCCCACCCCCAAGAACCCCCCAATGCCCGAACAACCAAGAGATTGAACTAAATAGAAAAAAGGAAAAGACAGAAGAAAACAGCAAACAACAATGCAACATTTAAAAATAAAAAAATAAATTGAAAACAAAGGACATCAAGGACAGCTAAAATCATAACAGCAATGCCTACTTTATATGTTTGTGTGCATGTCTGGTACTATTACATGTATGTGTGTGTTCTTGTATGTGTTTATTTGAATGAGAGTGTGTATATATGCATGTGTACAAACACCTGCACAGCATCAGCCTCAGGAAAACCAGCATTAGTTGTAAAAACACTGCCACTTAGTGTCATTCAAATGTACTTTTATTATGTTTTATTTAGACTTTTTTTCCCCTTTATCTTTTGACCGTCATTCTCTCTCTCACACTGCAACTCCACTCCCACTTGTCTCCAATTCCACATACCAACCCTCAGCCCATCTATCTCTGCTGGCCACCCACTTCGGATTTCTACGCAACACATATCTTTCAACTATACTGTGATGTTTAATGTACACTTTCAATCTATCTAATCAAATAGAATCTACAGATTGCGTGTTGAAGATGACTCTTTTACTAAGAGTATTAGTATATTAGTAATTGACTGACCCGGTCTCTCCAGATCTCCTAACAGTACTATTTCTAGGGTAAATTTTAGATCAATGCTATGCATTTTCAGCCATTCCTCAACCTGTGACCAGAAACAGGCTACCTGAGGGCAATACCAAAATAAATGGTCTATTGACTCTGTATCCTCACAACAAAATCTGCAGAGCTTCGATGATTTTATGCCCCAAATATTCAACATTTTGTTGGTGGCAAGAATTCTATATAATAATTTTAGCTGAAAAGCACAAAGTTTTGAATCTTGCGTTGTTTTATATATCAACTCATACACCCTGTACCATGGAATCAGTACATCAGAAATCTCTTCCCAACTATTTTGCAATCTGTATGGCACAGTTGTCAACATCCTGGTCCTCAAATGAAACTGGTATACTTTCCTATTTATGCTATTTTTATTCCTCCGCCAGTTTTGATCCTTTATATTGGGCAGACAGATGAGTTCCCTACCTCCTCCCGCTGCCACTCGCCTCCTCCATTTTTGAGGCAATGCTGTAATCAATTGGTTGTACTCTTGGATTGAGCAGACCTTCCCGTACAATTCGGATAACTCCATGAAGGACATAAGTCTACCATTACAATTTACTATATCATTTAAGATCAAAATAACCTTTTCAAACATCTTTCCCATAAATACAGGTATTTTATCAACCAGCACATTTGAGTTCAGCCATAATATTTGTTGTAATATTTGTTCTATCTTTTCAGGGGGATGAAATTGAAATTGTAGCCAGCTCTAGAATGCTTGTTTCAAAAAGACAGACACTTTGAAAAAATTAGCATTTTCAATTCATCGAAAATGAGACATGGCAATCTGCACAAAAGCAAAAAGGCCATTTTTAAACACCGGTTTGACCCATTTTTATATTATGTTGTCTTAGCTGTGCCTATAGGGACATATGGGGGAGGGAATGCTGTCACCTCCAGGCAGGTGTTTGTCCCCCTGTGTGCTAAGGATGTCAGGTTCTTGTTTGGTTGTGGCATTTAGGTCGCCACAGACAAGTACATGTCCCTGGGCCTGGAAATGATTGATTTCCCCCTCCAGGATGGAGAAGCTGTCTTCATTAAAGTATGGGGATTCTAGTGGGGTGGATGTAGGTAGCACACAGGAGGACATTTTTCTCGGTTAAGATCATTTCCTTTTGAATTTCTAGACAAACGTGAAATGTTCCTGTTTTGATTAATTTTATGGAGTGAGTTAGTTCTGCTCTATACCAAATTAGCATACCCCCTGAGTCTCTTCCCTCTTTCACACCTGGTAGTTTGGTGGATGGGACAACCAGCTCTCTGTAACCTAGAGGGCAACCAGTGGGTCCGTCTCCTCTATACCACGTTTCTTGTAGGATGACAATGTCAGTATTTCCAGGTCCAGGTTCCTGCTCTTTAGGCCTATGGCAGATTCCCTCAGAAGTTGGATATTCCAGGATGAGATATCCAAGGCCTGGAATAGAGGAGACGGACCCTATTACTAGCCTATTCAACCACTCTTTCATATCATCTGAGATCCCCAAAGATTGGAAAGTTGACGCGGTCATCCCCCTCTTCAAAGGGGGAGAAACTCTAGTCCCAAACTGTTATAGACCTATATCCATCCTGCCCTGCCTTTCTAAAATCTTCGAAAGCCAAGTTAATAAACAGATCACCGACCATTTCGAATCTCACCGTACCTTCTCCACTATGCAATCTGGTTTCCGAGCTGGTCATGGGTGCACCTCAGCCACGCTCAAGGTCTTAAATGATACCATAACCGGCATCGATAAAAGACAGTACTGTGCAGCCGTCATCATCGACCTGTCCAAGGCTTTCGAATCTGTCAATCACCACATTCTTATCGGCAGACTCAATAGCCTTGGCTTCTCAAATGACTGCCTCGCCTGGTTCACCAACTACTTCTCAGATAGAGTTCAGTGTGTCAAATTCGAGGGCCTGTTGTCTGGACCTCTGGCATTCTCTATTGGGGTGCCACAGGGTTCAATTCTCTTTTCTCTGTATATATCAACGATGTCGCTCTTGCTGCTGGTGATTCTCTGATCCACCTCTACGCAGACGACACCATTCTCTATACATCTGGCCCTTCTTTGGACACTGTGCTAAGAAACCTTCAAACGAGCTTCAAAGCCATGCAATGCTCCTTCCGTGGCCTCCAACTGTTTTTAAATGCTAGTAAAACTAAGTGCATGCTCTTCAACCGATCGCTGGCCGCACCCGCCCGCCCAACTAGCATCACTACTCTGGACGGTTCTGACTTAGAATATGTGGACAACTACAAACACTTAGGTGTTTGACTCACATTAAGCATCTCCAATACAAAATTAAATCTAGAATTGGCTTCCTAGCCTCCTTCACTCATGCCGCCAAACATACCCTTGTAAAACTGACTTTCCTACCAATCCTTGACTTCAGCGATGTCATTTACAAAATACCCTCCAACACTCTATTCAGCAAATTGGATGCAGTCTATCACGGTGCCATCCGTTTTGTCACCAAAGCCCCATATACTACCCACCACTGCGACCTGTATGCTCTCGCTAGCCGGCCCTCACTACATATCCTTTGCCAAACCAACTGGCTCCAGGTCATCTATAAGTCTTTGCTAGATAAAGCCCCACCTTATCTCAGCTCACTGGTCACCATAGCAACACCCAACCCTTAGCACGCGCTCCAGCAGGTATATTGCAATGGTCATCCCCAAAGCCAACACTTCCTTTGGATGCCTTTCCTTCCATTTCTCTGCTGCCAATGACTGGAACAAATTGCCAAAATCACTGAAGCTGGAGCCTTATATCTCCCTCTCTAACTTTAAGCATCAGCTGTCAGAGCAGCTAACCAATCACTGTACCTGTACACAGCCCATCTGTAAATAGCCCACCCAACTACCTCATCCCCATAATATTACTTACCATCTTGCTATTTTGCACCCCAGTATCTCTACTTGTATATCATCATCTGCACATCTATCACTCCAGTATTAATGCAAAATTGTAATTATTTTGCCTCTATGGCCTATTTATTGCCTACCTCCCTACTCTTCTACATTTGCACACACTGTACATAGATTGTTCTATTTTTCTTTTTTATTGTGTTATTGACTGTACGTTTGTTTATGTGTAACTCTGTGTTGTTGTTTTTGTCGAACTGCTTTGCTTTATCTTGGCCAGGTCGCAGTTGTAAATGAGAACTTGTTCTCAACTGGCCTACCTTGTTAAATAAAGGTGAAATAAAAATAAAATAAAAAAGCTTTGTGTTCCTTAAAGTGTCCAATGTTGTTAGTCGTGTGGTTTGGCTTCAGGCCAGTAAGTGTGAGCAGAGCCTGCTGAGCATCTGGTGCATGCCATTGGCTTGGGCTAGTGTAAGAGTGGGTTTTGGGCCTGTTTGCCTGCTCACGGCCTGGGCGTATGTGTGACTTCCATGTTGAGGCCCTCTTTGTGGGAGTGGGGTGCATGGGGTTGGCAGGAGGAGCATACGTCTGATCTGAGGGGGCCTAAATGGGGTGTGGGCATGGTTGACTTGGGGGGTGTTGATCGGTTGGGTTAGGGTTAGGGTTAGGGTTAGAGTTAGGGTTAGGGTTAGTGGTGGTGTGTATGTGGCTGGTGGTGTTGTGGTCTGGATGTAGGTCCTTTCGGCGTGGGTCCTCTATGTGTAGGTCCAGGGGGGGTGTCTCACTGGTCTGGGTGGGTGTCTCGCTGGTCTGGGCGGGTGTCTCGCTGGTCTGGGCAGGTGTCTCGCTGGTCTGGGCGAGTGTCTATTGATCTGTTGCTCCTGTGTGAAGTGTTGCGTCTGCGTTTGAGAGCGATGTCCTTTAGGGTCCTGGCGAAGGTGGGCACTGCTGCCATGTAGAGGTGGACCTGGTCATAAAGGCTGTTCAAGTCCAGGGTGGAGTGGTGGGCCAGGAAATATTTGGTTTTGAGGCACAGTCACGGAAAATACTTGCGTTTACCCACTGTATAGTAGCAGGTTGGAAGTATTTTCGTGGTAGCAGGGTGGATATAACCACTTGTTCATTGGGGAAAGTAGAAGAAGCTTTTTCAATCACTCCCTTCAGTGCTGTGGCCACCCTTTCCTGCTGTGCTCTCAGATCGTTTGTGCCTGTGTGCATTATTATGTGGCTGGGTGACCCTAGTTGGTCCTCAGACAGAAGGTCTAGGGCACGCTGGGTGTTTGGACACCAGAGTTTAGACACTGTGTTTGGGAAAAAGTTTATTTTCTTCTATATATTTCCCCTTTGAGTCCATAAGGAGAACAATCTGTGTCTTGTGTATGTTCTCAGTGGGTGTGGGGGGTTGTCAGATGGGCTATCAGGGTGGCTGATAGAGGGGTGTTCAGAGGGGCTGAGATCCCCTGGGCTTGGGGTTCTTCATTTGTCTGTTCTGCTGTGTTGTCGAGACTTTTGTCGGGAGCTGAGGTGGGCTGTTCTGCTGGCTTCTCTGCGGGGGTGGCCACCTCTCTAGTGGGTTGTTCTCTGTCACACGCCATCCCCCTCACCCTCTCCTCCAGCAGTATGATCCTCTCCTCTAGTGCTCTGTTCTTCTCCTGCTCTTACTTTTTATATTGTTGATGTTTTCTCACCACAGTCCAGAGTGCAGATATGTCTCTCTCCACCTCCAGCTCTCCGGGTCTGGTTAAGGGGGTGTTGTTGTGCTGGACTGTTGTCTGGGTCTGTGCTGACTGGAGTGTAATCACCTGCTGTTCCAGCTCCACCTGCCTTACCTCCAGCTGGGTGAATTTATCCTTCATTTCAATGAGGGAGTAGTACTCTGTGCTGGGAGGTTGACTTTCCGCTTGGGGTTGCTCGTCTGTGGGGTTATATAATGAAGAGGTCTGGGGGTGGCTGGTCTGTGGGGTTATATAATGAAGAGGTCTGGGGGTTGCTGGTCTGGGGGTTATATAATGAAGAAGTCTGGGGGTTGCTCGTCTGTGGGGTTATATAATGAAGAGGTCTGGGGGTTGCTGGTCTGGGGGTTATATAATGAAGAGGTCTGGGGGTTGCTCGTCTGTGGGGTTATATAATGAAGAGGTCTGGGGGTTGCTGGTC
The DNA here is from genome assembly GCF_901001165.1 of Salmo trutta. Lineage (NCBI taxonomy): Eukaryota > Metazoa > Chordata > Actinopteri > Salmoniformes > Salmonidae > Salmo > Salmo trutta. The sequence goes on along the minus strand of NC_042966.1, from coordinate 37,504,138 downwards.
TGTGGGGTTATATAATGAAGAGGTCTGGGGGTTGCTGGTCTGTGGGGATATATAATGAAGAGGTCTGGGGGTTGCTCGTCTGTGGGGTTATATATTGAAGAGGTCTGGGGGTTATATAATGAAGAGGTCTGGGGGTTGCTGGTCTGTGGGGTCATATTATGAAGAGTTCTGGGGGTTGCTGGTCTGTGGGGTTATATAATGAAGAGGTCTGGGGGTGGCTGGTCTGTGGGGTTATATAATGAAGAGGTCTGGGGGTTGCTGGTCTGTGGGGTTATATAATGAATAGGTCTGGGGGTTGCTGGTCTGTGGGGTTATATAATGAAGAGGTCTGGGGGTTGCTCGTCTGTGGAATTATATAATGAAGAGGTCTGGTCTGACCCACTCGGGGTGGGGGTATCTATCTCAAGGGAGAGCTTCTCCTGCTGGGCTAATTCTTTGAGTAGGTGAAAGTCCATTTGAAACTGTTTGGGGTTGCGCTGTACCAATACTGTTCCAGACTTATAGTCTTCATTGTCTAATATCCTGAGTTTCCACCCCCTCTCTTAACAGAAGGGTAGTGTGCTAATATAGCACTGTGCCATGCCAGGGGATGGTCTGGTTAATATAGCACTGTGCCATGCCAGGGGATGGTCTGGTTAATATAGCACTGTGTCATGCCAGGGGATGGTCTGGTTAATATAGCACTGTGCCATGCCAGGGGATGGTCTGGTTAATATAGCACTGTGTCATGCCAGGGGATGGTCTGGTTAATATAGCACTGTGCCATGCCAGGGGATGGTCTGGTTAATATAGCACTGTGCCATGCCAGGGGATGGTCTGGTTAATATAGCACTGTGTCATGCCAGGGGATGGTCTGGTTAATATAGCACTGTGCCATGCCAGGGGATGGTCTGGTTAATATAGCACTGTGCCATGCCAGGGGATGATCTGGTTAATATAGCACTGTGTCATGCCAGGGGATGGTCTGGTTAATATAGCACTGTGCCATGCCAGGGGATGGTCTGGTTAATATAGCACTGTGCCATGCCAGGGGATGGTCTGGTTAATATAGCACTGTGCCATGCCAGGGGATGGTCTGGTTAATATAGCACTGTGCCATGCCAGGGGATGGTCTGGTTAACATAGCACTGTGCCATGCCAGGGGATGGTCTGGTTAATATAGCACTGTGCCAGGGGATGGTCTGGTTAATGTAGCACTGTGCCATGCCAGGGGATGGTATGGTTAATATAGCACTGTGCCAGGGGATGGTCTGGTTAATATAGCACTGTGCCATGCCAGGGGATGGTCTGGTTAATATAGCACTGTGCCAGGGGATGGTGTGTTTAATATAGCACTGTGCCAGGGGATGGTCTGGTTAATATAGCACTGTGCCATGCCAGGGGATGGTCTGGTTAATATAGCACTGTGCCATGCCAGGGGATGGTCTGGTTAATATAGCACTGTGCCAGGGGATGGTGTGGTTAATATAGCACTGTGCCATGCCAGGGGATGGTCTGGTTAATATAGCACTGTGCCATGCCAGGGGATGGTCTGGTTAATATAGTACTGTGCCATGCCAGGGGATGGTCTAGTTAATATAGCACTGTGCCATGCCAGGGGATGGTCTGTGTTAATATAGCTCTGTGCCAGGGGAGGGGATGGTCTGGTTAATATAGCACTGTGCCATTCCAGGGGATGGTCTGGTTAATATAGCACTGTGCCATGCCAGGGGATGGTCTGGTTAATATAGCACTGTGCCAGGGGATGGTCTGTGTTAATATAGCACTGTGCCATGCCAGGGGATGGTCTGGTTAATATAGCACTGTGCCATGCCAGGGGATGGTCTGGTTAATATAGCACTGTGCCAGGGGATGGTCTAGTTAATATAGCACTGTGCCATGCCAGTGGATGGTCTGGTTAGTATAGCACTGTGCCATGCCAGGGGATGGTCTGTGTTAATATAGCACTGTGCCAGGGGAGGGGATGGTCTGGTTAATATAGCACTGTGCCATGCCAGGGGATGGTCTGGTTAATATAGCACTGTGCCATGCCAGGGGATGGTCTGGTTAATATAGCACTGTGCCAGGGGATGGTCTGTGTTAATATAGCACTGTGCCATGCCAGGGGATGGTCTGGTTAATATAGCACTGTGCCAGGGGATGGTCTGGTTAATATAGCACTGTGCCAGGGGATGGTCTGGTTAATATAGCACTGTGCCAGGGGATGGTCTGGTTAATATAGCACTGTGCCATGCCAGGGGATGGTCTGGTTAATATAGCACTGTGCCATGCCAGGGGATGGTCTGGTTAATATAGCACTGTGCCAGGGGATGGTCTGTGTTAATATAGCACTGTGCCATGCCAGGGGATGGTGTGGTTAATATAGCACTGTGCCATGCCAGGGGATGGTCTGGTTAATATAGTACTGTGCCATGCCAGGGGATGGTCTGGTTAATATAGCACTGTGCCAGGGGAGGGTCTGGTTAATATAGCACTGTGCCATGCCAGGGGATGGTCTGGTTAATATAGCACTGTGCCAGGGGATGGTGTGGTTAATATAGCACTGTGCCATGCCAGGGGATGGTCTGGTTAATATAGCACTGTGCCATGCCAGGGGATGGTCTGGTTAATATAGCACTGTGCCATGCCAGGGGATGGTCTGGTTAATATAGCACTGTGCCAGGGGATGGTCTGGTTAATATAGCACTGTGCCATGGGATGGTCTGGTTAATATAGCACTGTGCCATGCCAGGGGATGGTCTGGTTAATATAGCACTGTGCCAGGGGATGGTCTGGTTAATATAGCACTGTGCCATGCCAGGGGAGGGTCTGGTTAATATAGCACTGTGCCAGGGGAGGGTCTGGTTAATATAGCACTGTGCCATGGGATGGTCTGGTTAATATAGCACTGTGCCAGGGGATGGTCTGGTTAATATAGCACTGTGCCAGGGGAGGATCTGGTTAATATAGCACTGTGCCATGCCAGGGGATGGTGTGGTTAATATAGCACTGTGCCATGCCAGGGAATGGTCTGGTTAATATAGCACTGTGCCAGGGGATGGTGTGGTTAATATAGCACTGTGTCATGCCAGGGGATGATCTGGTTAATATAGCACTGTGCCATGCCAGGGGATGGTCTGGTTAATATAACACTTTGCCATGCCAGGGGATGGTCTGGTTAATATAGCACTGTGCCAGGGGATGTCTGATAATATAGCACTGTGCCATGCCAGGGAATGGTCTGGTTATATGCACTGTGCCAGGGGAGGGTCTGGTTAATATAGCACTGTGCCATGGGATGGTCTGGTTAATATAGCACTGTGCCAGGGGATGGTCTGATTAATATAGCACTGTGCCAAGGGATGGTCTGGTTAATATAGCACTGTGCCATGGGATGGTCTGGTTAATATAGCACTGTGCCAGGGGATGGTGTGGTTAATATAGCACTGTGCCATGCCAGGGAATGGTCTGGTTAATATAGCACTGTGCCAGGGGATGGTGTGGTTAATATAGCACTGTGTCATGCCAGGGATGATCTGGTTAATATAGCACTGTGCCATGCCAGGGGATGGTCTGGTTAATATAACACTTTGCCATGCCAGGGGATGGTCTGGTTAATATAGCACTGTGCCAGGGGATGGTCTGATTAATATAGCACTGTGCCATGCCAGGGAATGGTCTGGTTAATATAGCACTGTGCCAGGGGAGGGTCTGGTTAATATAGCACTGTGCCATGGGATGGTCTGGTTAATATAGCACTGTGCCAGGGGATGGTCTGATAAATATAGCACTGTGCCAAGGGATGGTCTGATTAATATAGCACTGTGCCATGCCAGGGAATGGTCTGGTTAATATAGCACTGTGCCAGGGGAGGGTCTGGTTAATATAGCACTGTGCCAGGGGATGGTCTGGTTAATATAGCACTGTGCCAGGGGATGGTCTGGTTAATATAGCACTGTGCCAAGGGATGGTCTGATTAATATAGCACTGTGCCATGCCAGGGAATGGTCTGGTTAATATAGCACTGTGCCAGGGGAGGGTCTGGTTAATATAGCACTGTGCCAGGGGATGGTCTGGTTAATATAGCACTGTGCCAGGGGATGGTCTGGTTAATATAGCACTGTGCCAGGGGAGGGTTTGGTTAATATAGCACTGTGCCATGCCAGGGAATGGTCTGGTTAATATAGCACTGTGCCAGGGGAGGGTCTGGTTAATATAGCACTGTGCCAGGGATGGTCTGGTTAATATAGCACTGTGCCAGGGGATGGTCTGGTTAATATAGCACTGTGCCAGGGGATGGTCTGATTAATATAGCACTGTGCCATGGGATGGTCTGGTTAATATAGCACTGTGCCAGGGGATGGTCTGGTTAATATAGCACTGTACCAGGGGATGGTCTGGTTAATATAGCACTGTGCCAGGGGATGGTCTGGTTAATATAGCACTGTGCCATGCCAGGGGATGGTCTGGTTAATATAGCACTGTGCCATGCCAGGGGATGGTCTGGTTAATATAGCACTGTACCAGGGGATGGTGTGGTTAATATAGCACTGTACCAGGGGATGGTCTGGTTAATATAGCACTGTGCCAGGGGATGGTCTGGTTAATATAGCACTGTGCCATGCCAGGGGATGGTCTGGTTAATATAGCACTGTACCAGGGGATGGTCTGGTTAATATAGCACTGTGCCAGGGGATGGTCTGGTTAATATAGCACTGTACCAGGGGATGGTCTGGTTAATATAGCACTGTGCCAGGGGATGGTGTGGTTAATATAGCACTGTGCCATGCCAGGGATGGTCTGGTTAATATAGCACTGTACCAGGGGATGGTCTGGTTAATATAGCACTGTGCCAGGGGATGGTCTGGTTAATAGCACTGTGCCAGGGGATGGTCTGGTTAATATAGCACTGTACCAGGGGATGGTCTGGTTAATATAGCACTGTGCCAGGGGATGGTCTGGTTAATATAGCACTGTACCAGGGGATGGTCTGGTTAATATAGCACTGTGCCAGGGGATGGTCTGGTTAATATAGCACTGTGCCAGGGGATGGTCTGGTTAATATAGCACTGTGCCAGGGGATGGTCTGGTTAATATAGCACTGTGCCAGGGGATGGTCTGGTTAATATAGCACTGTGCCATGCCAGGGGATGGTCTGGTTAATATAGCACTGTGCCAGGGGATGGTGTGGTTAATATAGCACTGTGCCAGGGGATGGTCTGGTTAATATAGCACTGTGCCAGGGGATGGTCTGGTTAATATAGCACTGTGCCAGGGATGGTCTGGTTAATATAGCACTGTGCCAGGGGATGGTCTGGTTAATATAGCACTGTACCAGGGGATGGTCTGGTTAATATAGCACTGTGCCAGGGATGGTCTGGTTAATATAGCACTGTGCCAGGGGATGGTGTGGTTATATAGCACTGTGCCAGGGATGGTCTGGTTAATATAGCACTGTGTCATGCCAGGGGATGGTCTGGTTAATATAGCACTGTGCCATGCCAGGGATGGTCTGGTTAATATAGCACTGTGTCATGCCAGGGGATGGTCTGGTTAATATAGCACTGTGCCATGCCAGGGATGGTCTGGTTAATATACACTGTGTCATGCCAGGGGATGGTCTGGTTAATATAGCACTGTGCCAGGGGATGGTCTGGTTAATATAGCACTGTGCCAGGGGATGGACTGGTTAATATAGCACTGTGCCAGGGGATGGTCTGGTTAATATAGCACTGTACCAGGGATGGTCTGGTTAATATACACTGTGCCAGGGGATGGTTGTTCCGATTGTACTATAGCACTGTACCATGCCAGGGGACTGTCTGTTAATATAGCACTGTGCCAGGGGGTGGTCTGTTAATATAGCAACTGTGCATGCCAGGGGATGGTCTGGTTAATATAGCACTGTGCCAGGGGATGGTCTGGTTAATATAGCACTGTGCCATGCCAGGGGATGGGTCTGGTTAATATAGCACTGTGCCATGCCAGGGGATGGTCTGGTTAATATAGCACTGTACCAGGGGATGGTGTGGTTAATATAGCACTGTGCCAGGGGATGGTCTGGTTAATATAGCACTGTGCCAGGGGATGGTGTGGTTAATATAGCACTGTGCCATGCCAGGGGATGGTCTGGTTAATATAGCACTGTGCCAGGGGATGGTCTGGTTAATATAGCACTGTGCCAGGGGATGGTCTGGTTATATAGCACTGTGCCATGCCAGGGGATGGTCTGGTTAATAGCACTGTGCCATGCCAGGGGATGGTCTGGTTAATATAGCACTGTGCCAGGGATGGTGTGGTTAATATAGCACTGTGCCAGGGGATGGTTTGTGTGGAAGATGAGGTTGCTGATGTTCCATTTTTATAATAGTCAGCAAAAAGTGTCTCTTGATTTTCCATAAGGAGCTTCATTTTGTGATCTTTTCTTGCCTTGTCATTCTTTACATAAACAGGGTACTGTATATTAATTACCTCTGAACAGCAGGAGGCAGCTTCTAAGGCCTCTCCGTCTGGTTGGAGTAGACTGTGTGACTCTCCTGCCATCGTTGGGCTAAAGGGCTTTGACACCTCTCACTTGACACGTCAGTGGTAATGGAAGTTGTATCAAGCTTGGTAGCCTTAATTTAGCATTCAGTCCTTATAAAGTAATGTATTTTTCTTCTTGGCTTTTGAAAATAAAATATAGCTTCAGACTAAACATTACTCACTCAGTTCAAAGTTGGATGGTGTTTTCAGGTTTCTGTTGTTTTCCAGAGAATTTGCTGTATAGTGTTGGAAAAATAATCTTTGGTAGTTGTAAACCTTCCAGGTGATTCCGTAATTCCATCCAAAATCAGGTTGTAGGTTTTGAGTTTTGATTTGGATTGAAGGTTATGTTGTAGAGGGTAGCATCCTGTATATATTTCTGACAAAAATCCAAGTTTATCTAACTCTAAATCTATATTTTTTAACAACATGCTGAAAAATGCAGGAGCTCATCTGCTCACAACCTCTCTGTCTGTAGGCTTGGGCTCTCTCTACGTCTTTCTCTGTCCCTCTATATGTCTCTCTCTCTATCTCTCTCTGTCTCTCTC
>NC_042966.1:37371199-37496986 GCF_901001165.1 Salmo trutta | reverse complement strand
CGACAGAGAGAGAGACGAGGAGATGAGAGACGAGAGAGAGAGAGACAGAGAGAGAGGCGAGAGAGAGAGAGAGAGAGAGAGAGAGAGAGAGAGAGAGAGAGAGACAGAGAGACAGAGAGAAATAAAGGATGACAGCGTAAGAAGCAGTGAAAGACAAACATCTCAAGATGTTTTCAAAGTGCTCTCACAAACGCTGATGCTACGCTTGACTGTGCATCTTACAACCCGCTAATAACGTTCTCACAACACTCTCATTACATTCCCACAATGTTCTTCCTTCCCCTGTCACATCAGAATGGACACGCATGCACATTCCCCCGACACACCCTTTCCCCTCTACACACACAAGTCGTTGTTTAATGGGGTACGACTGACAGGATGGATGGTCTCAATAACAGAATGAGAGTGGATCGGAACGATGGTAAATAAACAACCAATGACAAGGAAAGAAAATATTAATATCCATGAGAGTTCTGTCACAACCAGGGTCTGCATGGTTACACTGAAACGCGTCCCAAATAGAACCCTTTTCCATTATAGTGCATTACTGTTGACCAGAGCCCTATGGGATTTCCAAATGGGCCCTGCTCAAAAGTAGGGTGCTAAATAGTGGATAGAGTGCTATTTGGGGCGCACACTGAGGCTGGGTTGTTTTGTTAACTTGGACAGCGAAATATTTTAAGAAGTCATATTGTAATAGTGGGATGGGGAAAGGTCGGGTGGTGAGATACTGATGATATATACAGTATTGGACTACAGTAGCAGTCAAAAGTTTGGACACACCTACTCATTTAAGGGTTTTTCTTTATTTTTACTCTCTTCTACATTGTAGAATAATAGTGAAGACGTCAAAACTATGAAATAACACATATGGAATCATGAAGTAACCAAAAAAGTGTTAAACAAATCAAAGCATTTTTGATTTTAGATTCTTCAAAGTAGCCATCCTATGCCTTGATGACAGTTTTTCACACGTTGTAGAAAATATTAAAAATTAAGAAAAACCCTGGAATGAGTAGTTGTGGTACTGTATATACTGTATATCAACGGATGTGTGTGTGTGTGTGTGTGTGTGTGGGTGTGTGTGTGTGTGTGTGTGGGTGGGTGTGTTTGTGTGCGCATGTTTGCGTGTGTACGTACTTGAGTGGATGTGTGCATTGGTCAAGATAACAAAGAAAGAAGGATGGAAGGAGAGAAAAGGAGGTTGTCTGGAACTCACTGGTTGTCAGCAGAAGAGAAAGCGATAAAGTAGAGCTGTGACCTTTGATCCCTGGCCAAAATTAGACAAACTACATCTGGGACTAAGCCTTTAGCAAATAGACAGTTTGCAGTTGGTTTGTTTTGTGATTGCTGTTCAGGGCTCAGTGTGTTTACATAGCGAGACATATTGCATTAGCCTCACTCTCTGAGAGTTGTTGTTGCATCCCAAATGTTTTTTTTACAGTCTGTTTTCTGTCCTTTCATTACATGCAAATGAAAGACTTTCAAGACACATCCAACATCCGTAGGGGAATGGTAAACATATGGAACACATCCATATGCAACAATATACATGCAGTAAACTCCAACTCCATTGATATATGGAGCAGACAGCAAAGCCTCATGGGAAGTGTAGTTTGTTTAGTGGGATTAAATCTGTATATTTTGTCATGGTCTCACCTGGCTGGATGGCTGGCTGGCTGGCTGACTGGCTGACTGGATGGCTGTCTGGCTGTCTGGCTGGCTGTCTAGCTGGCTGACTGGCTGGCTGGCTGACTGGCTGACAGGCTGACACTGACTGGCTTGCTGGCTGGCTGGCTGACACTGAGTGGCTGTCTGTCTGGCTGGCTGACGGATGCACACACACGTGCACTCACACGCACACAAACGCACACACACACGTGCACTTACACGAACGCACACACACACACACACACGTGCACTCACACGCACACGAACGTGCACTCACACGCACACGAACGCACACGTGCACTCACACACCAACGCACACACACAGAAGAAGAGAGGGAGAGAGAGATAAACAGAGAGGGAGTGAGAAGAGAGAGAGCTGGAAAGGGAGAGAGAGAAAGGGAGAGCAAGAGAGAGAGAGAGAGAGAGAGGGGTAGAGAGACAGAGAGAAAGAGAAGAGAAAGAGACAGAGTGAGAGAGAGAGAGAGAGACAGACAGACAGACAGACAGACAGACAGACAGACAGACAGACAGACAGACAGACAGACAGACAGACAGACAGACAGACAGACAGACAGACAGACAGACAGACAGACAGACAGCGAGAGTCTGTGTGTACCTGTTTTCTCAAAGCTGCTTGCTGGTTTCACTCCTCTACAGTTGTTTTTTGTTTCCTCACTGATCTGTTCTGTTCTGATCTGTTCTGCTCTGCTCTGATCTGCTCTGATCTGCTCTGATCTGCTCTGATCTGTTCTGATCTGTTCTGATCTGTTCTGATCTGATCTGATCTGATCTGATCTGTTCTGCTCTGTTCTGCTCTGATCTGTTCTGATCTGTTCTGCTCTGTTCTGATCTGATCTGATCTGCTCTGATCTGTTCTGATCTGTTCTGATCTGTTCTGCTCTGTTCTGATCTGTTCTGATCTGTTCTGCTCTGTTCTGATCTGTTCTGATCTGTTCTGCTCTGATCTGTTCTGCTCGGTTCTGATCTGATCTGATCTGATCTGTTCTGATCTGTTCTGATCTGTTCTGATCTGTTCTGCTCTGATCTGTTCTGCTCGGTTCTGATCTGATCTGATCTGATCTGTTCTGATCTGTTCTGCTCGGTTCTGATCTGATCTGATCTGATCTGATCTGCTCTGATCTGTTCTGATCTGATCTGTTCTGCTCTGTTCTGTTCTGCTCTGATCTGATCTGTTCTGCTCTGATCTGTTCTGTTCTGCTCTGATCTGTTCTGCTCTGATCTGATCTGTTCTGATCTGATCTGATCTGTTCTGCTCTGTTCTGCTCTGATCTGTTCTGCTCTGATCTGTTCTGCTCTGATCTGATCTGTTCTGATCTGATCTGATCTGTTCTGCTCTGTTCTGCTCTGATCTGTTCTGCTCTGATCTGTTCAACTCTGTTCTGATCTGATCTGATCTGATCTGCTCTGATCTGCTCTGATCTGATCTGATCTGTTCTGATCTGATCTGATCTGCTCACTTCAGGGGAAAATTTATTGTAGAAGATAAATGTGATCTTCATCATCCAAACATCACACGGAATACATCCACAACTAACTCATTCCATAAACCAGTCTAAATAACAGGTTGCGCTGACAAAATACAAAACATTAGTTAGCGACCCAACAGCTGGACAGGGGTAGAAATGTAATATTGTTTAGTAAAGAGATGCGTGTCAACTAAGCTAACAGAAGCTAAATTCTTTATGATGACTTTGAGAAAACTCCCTAATCCCAGAATGCCATTCACACTAAGACACTAATAAACAAAGTCAAAGATGGCTGCTCTCATTGCCTGAAAAATATGAACTTAGTTTAGCCACTTTTCAGCACATTACAAATGTACTTGTTACAGTGTATACAAGAACCGGAGCACATGACTTGACAAATCACAAAGCAAATAAAATGTTAGCACCTCACAGATCATCACACCAAATACAACCCTACTGCCTAGCCTAGCTGTAGCGCAAATGCTAAACAGGGATGAAACCATTTTAGGGGGATTTATAGGGGGGTTCAATTTAATTTGTGGTGGGTTTTCAAGCCCATGAGGGGTAGAAATGGTGAAAAGTATCATGGGGGGGGATATGATGTAGGAAATATTACTATGATGGGGGATTTATCAATAAATTGGGGGCAAACACAGGAGAACCCCTGGAGAGGGGGGTCTGAGCTGGCAACCTTGAGGTACCAATGTTACAATCTGATGCCGAGTTCAAAACAACTGGGAACTCGGAAATCTACGACTTCCGACTTCAGTGCGTTCAAGACAATCTGGGAACTCTGAAAAAAACGAGCTCCGACTGGGATTATTATATTATTCTAGTCATCCAACTTGGAATTCCAACTCGGGAACTCTGGCCTCTTTCTAGAGCTCTGACTTTCTGACCTCTAGAACACTGATGTCATGGTTTGACATAGTATTTTTCCCGAGTTCCCAGATGTCTTGAAAGCACCATAAGTCAGTTGAGTGAACTATCCCTTGTTATAACATCTGTGGTCTAAGAGACATTTACATGAATGCATTGTATGAATGCATTGTATGATGTCAACAAACATAAGCGCCACACATAGCCAGCAAATTGCTGAGAATTAGCTCATCATAATCAGTACAACCTTCAAAAGAATGTTTCACACATATCATGTCCATTACAATCTATGCAAGGATCGGAATGCATGATTTGTCACCAGTACTTGAAAACATGTGAATAAAGCAGTAAATACATTATGATCCACACATACATACGGTGTGCTACAGCAGAAACGACAACATGATATACAGAAAATAAGCCACGTACTTTGATAGGAACACATACATGTCCAAAGTCCAATTTGTAAGGAAAACAATGAAGGCAATGCAGGTGCCAGACAGAAAATGTGCTGGGGGAAAAAGTTTGTGCAAGGCCTGACCTGACAAAATATGCGCAATGTCTTCATACTTGATCTGGGGAAAGACTGGGGAAGTGCTTGGGGTCTCGTTGAAGAGAGGCAGGGCTCTAGTTGAATAGAGGCAGGGCTCTAGTTGAATAGAGGCAGGGCTCTAGTTGAATAGAGGCAGGGCTTTAGTTGAATAGAGGCAGGGCTCTAGTTGAATAGAGGCAGGGCTCTAGTTGAATAGAGGCAGGGCTCTAGTTGAATAGAGGCAGGGCTCTAGTTGAATAGAGGCAGGGCTCTAGTTGAATAGAGGCAGGGCTCTAGTTGAATAGAGGCAGGGCTTTAGTTGAATAGAGGCAGGGCTCTAGTTGAATAGAGGCAGGGCTCTAGTTGAATAGAGGAAGGGCTCTAGTTGAATAGAGGCAGGGCTCTAGTTGAATAGAGGCAGGGCTCTAGTTGAATAGAGGCAGGGCTCTAGTTGAATAGAGGCAGGGCTCTAGTTGAATAGAGGCAGGGCTTTAGTTGAATAGAGGCAGGGCTCTAGTTGAATAGAGGAAGGGCTCTAGTTGAAGAGAGGCAGGGCTCTAGTTGAATAGAGGCAGGGCTCTAGTTGAATAGAGGCAGGGCTCTAGTTGAAGAGAGGCAGGGCTCTAGTTGAAGAGAGGCAGGGCTCTAGTTGAATAGAGGCAGGGCTCTAGTTGAATAGAGGCAGGGCTCTAGTTGAATAGAGGCAGGGCTCTAGTTGAATAGAGGCAGGGCTCTAGTTGAAGAGAGGCAGGGCTCTAGTTGAAGAGAGGCAGGGCTCTAGTTGAAGAGAGGCAGGGCTCTAGTTGAAGAGAGGCAGGGCTCTAGTTGAATAGAGGCAGGGCTTTAGTTGAATAGAGGCAGGGCTCTAGTTGAATAGAGGCAGGGCTCTAGTTGAATAGAGGCAGGGCTCTAGTTGAAGAGAGACAGGGCTTTAGTTGAATAGAGGCAGGGCTCTAGTTGAATAGAGGCAGGGCTCTAGTTGAATAGAGGCAGGGCTCTAGTTGAAAAGAGGCAGGGCTCTAGTTGAAGAGAGGCAGGGCTCTAGTTGAAGTGAGGCAGGGTTCTAGTTGAATAGAGGCAGGGCTCTAGTTGAAGAGAGGCAGGGCTCTAGTTGAAGAGAGGCAGGGCTCTAGTTGAAGTGAGGCAGGGCTCTAGTTGAAGAGAGGCAGGGCTCTAGTTGAAGTGAGGCAGGGCTCTAGTTGAAGAGAGGCATGGGGTAAATTCTCAATCAGAAATTGTCCACAACAGTGAAATGGGCTATTTCTTAGGTGTAATTAAAGAGGCAATTCAAACTGTAGAAAAAAAAATGTATTGAAAAGAATTTGAAATTGACAAATTGAAACATAGTCTGTAAATAATTAGCAGGCAGCGTGCCTTGGTTTGAGGGCAGCGTGGGTTAGCTGTCCTGTTGCGTAATAATCACATTTTGGATCAGTGAGTGCATTCTGACATCCCACATAAAAAAATATATTAGAGATATTTGGAACTCACATGTGAAAAGGTTAATATCAGTCTTGTTTATAGGAGTAGAGAAAACAGCTGTGTGTGTGTGTGTGTGTGTGTGTGTGTGTGTGTGTGTGTGTGTGTGTGTGTGTGTGTGTGTGTGTGTGTGTGTGTGTGTGTGGATATGGATCAACAGATTGCAGTGTGTGATAATGTGTGGTAGTGGTGTCTGATCATGAGACAGAGAAAGAAGATGGAGTGATCACACACATCACACACACACATCACACACGCACATCACACACACACATCACACACGCACATCACACACACACATCACACACACACATCACACACGCACATCACACACACATCACACACACATCACACACATTAAACATCACACACACATCACACACCACCTAAAAGGACAGAGAGGACGCACACACACACACACACACGTGCACACATAAAGAAAGCAAGTAAAACACTATGGAAGGAGAGAGTGAGAGAGAAATGAATGGAGAAGGAAGGAGAGAGAGAGCGAGGTAGAGAGTGAGCAGACAGCAGAGTGGAAGGTGTGTCTTTATTCCCACTGTGTCCCAAAACATCAAGTAGTGCATTGTGAAGTAAACCTGGGTGACTTTTGGGACACAGCCTACATCTTTATTCTCTGGTAGTGGGCCAGAGAGACAGGCTCACAGGGTTATTATGAAATATTGAAGCCAAACTACCTCCTGTTAACAGGGGATTTATGCCATCGCAGGGAGAAGAGAGGGATGGAGAGGAGGAGAGAAGAGGGGTATACACTGTTCAAACAGAGGCTTGACAGAAAGAGAGATGACAGTGGACCTCTTTTCCTTTCTTCCTCCCTGTGTATTTCACACACACACACACACACACACACACACACACACACACACACACACACACACACACACACACACACACACACACACACACACACACACACACACACACACACAATCACTCCCCCTCTCTACAAGCTCTCACAGTGTCACATCAGAATTAGACAGTCATCCATGTTTCTCAAACGTCAAATTTAAAAGAATGTTCCAAACGTGAAATTTGTGTTTAAGGTTAAGTTTAGGCATTCACCCCCTAAAGTCGAGGCACCAGGTGCATCAATCTAAGTTACTTAACAAACAAAAAAATCCTAATCAAAATCCGTCAGTTTAAGCTAGATATATCTGTTTGTTTTTTTGCATTGGATGAGTCTAAATCAATCGCATCCGCCAGTATGTCGCGCTTCTGCATCTGGGGTGAAAGGTGACAGAGGTAGAGCGGTGTTTGTCAGACCATGAGACATCCTGAAAATAGGTCTTCTCACGTAAACATCTGTAGTGTCCGAACGGTTTGACCTACAAAACTAGCATGACCACTCTATGGAAAGGGGAGACTCTCACGAACACAGTGGTGTTCTCCACCAGTGGAACGGGCTCGTCTGAAGGTAACCAGTACCCGTTATTAAAAAAATTAATGGAAGTATGAAGATATTTTCCTAAATAAGTAAAAATATATATACATATATATTTTGTGAGTTTTTTTTAATATCTCCTAGATTGAGGAGAGACACTTCAAAACCTTGTTTCTTACGATTTATTTTTGGACTGTTCTTTCTGCCATTTATGAACGTGTTGTTCAATGTATTTCTATAGGATTTAGTAGTAAAGGACAAAATCTATATAAAATCATTTATTTTGTTGTTGTTGTTGTGGTACTTAAAGGGGTCCTAAAATTCTAAATCAAAATAGCTAAATGATCCATAGTATGACCATCTTAAAACAATTCCATATAGATCTCCCCCCCCCCCCCCAACATCTTAGACTAAAGAATTTTGCTCCAAATTCTTAAGGTTAGGAATTAGCTCTGATTGGTTAAGGTAAGGGTTAAGGTTAGGCATTAACTCTGATTGGTTAAGGTAAGGTTAGGCATTAACTCTGATTGGTTAAGGTAAGGTTAGGCATTAACTCTAAAAATGATCAAAAACAACTTCATATCAGTGGATTTCAACTTGAACCTTTGGAATTAGAAACAGATGCTTACGAACATCTCCCGATATCCCCAGATATGGATGGAAGTGGGTGACTTGGCAGCCCCCTCTCCCCTCCCCCATACTACCTGACCTTTGCCCTCTTCCTTCTCTTTGGTTTCTTATCACCCTGGTGTTCTGTTTCTCTTTGTGTGTCTGCAGGTTCACAGGAGTAAAGATCTACAACAGCCTTCTGACTTCACCCTCACTGTGAGTACTCCACCTTTCCTCTTTACCCTCACTGTGAGTACTCCACCTCTCCTCTTTACCCTCACTGTGAGTACTCCACCTCTCCTCTTCACCCTCACTATGAGTACTCCACCTCTCCTCTTTACCCTCACTGTGAGTACTCCACCTCTCCTCTTTACCCTCACTGTGAGTACTCCACCTCTCCTCTTTACCCTCACTGTGAGTACTCCCACCTCTCTCTTACCCTCACTGGAGTACTCCACCTCTCCTCTTCACCCTCACTGTGAGTACTCCACCTCTCCTCTTTACCCTCACTGTGAGTACTCCACCTCTCCTCTTCACCCTCACTGTGAGTACTCCACCTCTCCTCTTTACCCTCACTGTGAGTACTCCACCTCTCCTCTTCACCCTCACTGTGAGTACTTCACCTCTCCTCTTTACCCTCACTGTGAGTACTCCACCTCTCCTCTTCACCCTCACTGTGAGTACTCCACCTCTCCTCTTTACCATCACTGTGAGTACTCCACCTCTCCTCTTTACCCTCACTGTGAGTACTCCACCTTTCCTCTTTACCCTCACTGTGAGTACTCCACCTCTCCTCTTCACCCTCACTGTGAGTACTCCACCTCTCCTCTTTACCCTCACTGTGAGTACTCCACCTCTCCTCTTTACCCTCACTGTGAGTACTCCACCTTTCCTCTTTACCCTCACTGTGAGTACTCCACCTCTCCTCTTTACCCTCACTGTGAGTACTCCACCTCTCCTCTTTACCCTCACTGTGAGTACTCCACCTTTCCTCTTTACCCTCACTGTGAGTGCTTCACCTTTCCTCTTTACCCTCACTGTGAGTACTTCACCTCTCCTCTTTACCCTCACTGTGAGTACTCCACCTTTCCTCTTTACCCTCACTGGGAGTACTCCACCTCTCCTCTTCACCCTCACTGTGAGTACTCCACCTCTCCTCTTCACCCTCACTGTGAGTACTCCACCTCTCCTCTTTACCCTCACTGTGAGTACTCCTACATGGCTATGTGTTTTTTTTATCCACTGCGGGTGTTCTGATTTCACTCTCCAATGTTTGAGAGGGTGTATCCAAAGAGGCAGTGGTGGTATTACTGTTGTGTCATTTTGAGTGAACGGTGTCACTCATTTTGAAGGCTGGGTGTTTGGGAGTTTGATACCTGAATAGCTGTTGTAACTTAGTATCCCCAAAACACTTTGGTATTTTTTGCTTTTATAATAAAACGTTACATTGCAGCTTTATTAACTGTGGCTGTTGCTACATTGCATTTGAATTGTTGGAGCTCGTTTGCAGTAATCACTAGCCACGTTCTAGAAGAATAGAACATTCTACTTAATGAGTGGAATTCTGAGAATCTGAGTGTGTTTAGTGATGCAAATATTCCATATTTCTTGTGTGTTCCATTTTAGAACAAAGTGTCAAAAGAAATCATGCTACGGTGTTGCCGGTCTCGAATTTCAAACAGTTCTCCAAGTCATTTATTTTTCAACATCCAACATGTTTTTGATGCTCTGTTTTATTATTTTGTTCACCTTGAATATGAATACATTCCCTCATTAGATTTAGCCTACCCTCAGGGTAGAACACAGAAATGAACACATTTATAATCAGTTTTGAATCTCTGAGGAGTGTGGTGTGTGTAGCGTGTGGTGTGTGGTGTGTGTGTGTGGTGTGTATGGGTCCATCCAGTGTTCCTCTCTTTCTGTCCAATTGAAACTCATAAATCACTAAAAAGTGTTTTTCTCGCAGGTTACCTGTACTGCTGGACAAAGGCCAAAATGTATTATTAAGTTTTAAGCATTCAATAATATTGCATTGTATCAGCCACTAATAGGCATTTAGAGTTATTTACAGTCCATCTGACATAATGTGGGCTACTGAGAGTGTACACAAAGGACAGTCAGCAAGGCACTTAACCCTAATTTGCTCCAGGGGCACTGTAATTTGACAATATTTTTTCTACAGTCAAGTAGACAACGACAACCATCTCAACTCAGGCTCCACTCTGTAATCTGTGATTGTTTGTGCCTGTAGATAGATAGATAGATAGATAGATAGATAGATAGATAGATAGATAGATAGATAGAGAGATAGAGAGATAGAGAGATAGAGAGATAGAGAGATAGATAGATAGATAGATAGATAGATAGATAGATAGATAGATAGATAGATAGATAGATAGATAGATAGAGAGATAGATAGATAGATAGATAGATAGATAGATAGATAGATAGATAGATAGATAGATAGATAGATAGATAGATAGATAGATAGATAGATAGATAGATAGATAGATAGATAGATAGATAGATAGATAGATAGAGAGATAGAGAGATGATAGAGAGATAGAGAGATAGAGAGATAGATAGATAGATAGATAGATAGATAGATAGAGAGATAGAGAGATAGATAGAGAGAGAGATAGAGAGATAGATAGAGAGAGAGATAGAGCGAGAGATAGATAGAGAGATAGATAGAGAGATAGATATAGAGAGAGATCCACTGTAAATGACACTAGTCATTTATCCAGGCTATTGCACTCTCACTGTCAGAGACTGGCAGAACGTACCACTGAATACATACGGCATCTATTGCATCAGTGTCCCTAACTGACAACCTATTCTCTAATGTAGTGCACTACTTTTGAACAAGGCCCATAGGGCTTGCAGAGTTAGTGTAATAGAAATCAAGGGTACGCTCACCTTTAGAAGATGAAAAATGGCCAGTAAAATGTAACTCACACAGTTAAAAACCACAAACAGGATGACAGGGACGGCCGGACGGACGGACGGACGGACGGACAGACAGACAGACAGCCAGACAGACATTGCACGCACACACACAGACAGAAACAAACAGAGACAGACAGACAGACAGACAGACAGACAGACAGACAGACAGACAGACAGACAGACAGACAGACAGACAGACAGACAGACAGACAGACAGACAGACAGACAGACAGAGACATTGCGGACACACACACACACACACACACACACACAGTCACACACACACGCATGCACACACACACACACACACTCACACACCCACACAAATACACACACAGACACACACAAACACCACAACCACTCACGCCGCCAAAAATACCCTCGTAAAACTGACTATCCTACCGATCCTCGACTTCGGTGATGTCATTTACAAAATAGCTTCCAATACTCTGCTCAGCAAATTGGATGCAGTCCATCACAGTGCCATCCGTTTTGTCACCAAAGCCCCATATACTACCCACCACTGCGACCTGTCTGCTCTCGTTGGCTGTTCCTCGCTACATATTCATCGCCAAACCCACTGGCTCCAGGTCATTTATTAAGTCTTTGCTAGGTAAAGCTCCGCCTTATCTCAGCTCACTGGTCACGATAACAACACCCACTCGTAGCACACGTTCCAGCAGGTATATCTCACTGGTCATCCCCAAAGCCAACACCTCCTTTGGCCGCCTTTCCTTCCATTTCTCTGCTGCCAGTGACTGGAATGAATTGCAAAAAGACTTACATTCCCCTCACTAACTTTAAGCATCAGCTATCTGAGCAGCTGTAGCTGTAGCTTTACATAGTCCATCTGTAAATAGCCCACCCAATCTACCTACCTCATCCCCATACTGTTTTTATTTGATTTACTTTTCTGCTCTTTTGCACACCAGTATTACTACTTGCACATCATCATATGCTCATTTATCACTCCAGTGTTAATCTGCTAAATTGTAATTACTTCGCTACTATGGCCTATTTATTGCCTTACCTCCTCATGCCATTTGCACACACTGTATATAGACTTTCTTTTTTTCTATTGTGTTATTGACTGTACACTTGTTTATTCCATGTGTTACTCTGTGTTGTTGTTTGTGTCGCACTGCTTGGCTTTATCTTGGCCAGGTCGCAGTTGTAAATGAGAACTTGAAATATATATATATATTTTTTTTTATTAAAAAAAATATTGGACACCATATGGTACATAGCTGGAGACAAATTTTCTCTCGCGAGAAAACAGCCATTTTAGAACTAAGTGCTGTTCCCAAACATATCAGTTCTGCTGATGTGTGTTTGTGAGGACATCAAAGCCAACCTGGTCCTGTAGAGCTTTGGTTTGTCAGAAGATCCTAACTCAACCCGTTTGTGTTATATCTCTGATGTCACTATGACCCCTCTGAACTGCATCAGCTGTTCCCCTACACAGAACCAGTGGTGGAAAAAGTACCCAATTGTCATACTTGATTAAAAGTAAAGATACCTTAATAGAAAATTACTCAAGTAAAAGTGAAAGTCACCGAGGTAAAATACTACTTGGAGTCTAAAAGTATTTGGTTTTAAATATACATAATTATCAAAAGTAAACATATTTGCTCAAATATACTTAAGTATCAAAAGTAAAAGTACAAATATAAATAATTTCTAATTCCTTATATTAAGCAAACCAGACGGCCACATTTTCTAGTTTTTATTTACAGATAGCCAGGGTCACACTCCAACACTCAGACATCATTTAGAAACGAAGCATGTGTTTAGTGAGTCCTCCAGATCAGAGGCAGTATGGATGACCAGGGATGTTCTCTTGATAAGTGTGTATATTAGACAATTCTCCTGTCCTGCTAAGCATTCAAAATGTAACGAGTACTTTTGGATGTCAGGGAAAATGTATGAAGTAAAAAGTACATTATTTTCTTTAGGGATGTAGTAAAGTAAAAGTAAAAGTTGTCAAAATATGAATAGTAAAGTAAAGTACAGATACCCAAAAAATGACTTAAGTAGTATTTTAAAAGTATTTTTACTTAAATAGTTTACACCACTACACAGAACAATCCCAAGTTTCCTCTCCGAACAAAAATGTAGTTAAAAGTGTGGGCGTAGAACCCATAACAGCAAACAGCATTAGTTAGCAGTGTGGCAGCATAAACAAAGGGTTATGGAGGTTGGTTGAAAACTTTTAGTTCACCACCTGCTGTAATGATTCACCGAAACAGAGCTGCTGTGTTCATAGCAAGATGTTAACAGTAACAGTCAATAGTTGCTATTCATTCTAGAACTTGTTGTTTTTTGACAGAAGGGAAAAGGAGAGAAGGTGGAAAAGTAAAAGAAAATGGATGTCAATGGCAACAAAGGACAGCATTGTATGAGTCAATCACAAAGCAGCTGACATTTGAAGAAGTGTGCAGATGCGTGAATCACTTTATCAGAAGTACGTCATCAATGATGTCCGAAGATTCTTTTAATCCCATGCTTTTTCAAACTTCCGACTGCCAGATCCAAGTGATTCTGCTGTGGTTCCGGTGCTTTCAACGATTCCAAAGCTGCTTTCAAACACTGACCTCTACTGGACACCGTACTTAGAAACATATAGTTAGGATTCTGTACATGTGGTTTCACCTGGCCGGTAGCTTAGCAGGTAGAGTAGGGAGCTATGGGACAGTCAGGGAAAGGAGGGTATGAGGTCAACTCCTGTTGAAAACACACTATTTTAGAAAATGGTTTTATGTGAAACCACACTTTCTGCTCTGTTGTTCAAATACTTTTATTTATTTAGTAAAGTATAAGTTTCTGTCTTAAGCACCGTAAATAAGGCCATGGATTCAGTTTTTTTAAATCGGCAACTTGAAGACCAAACAGGGAGGCATGACGTAAACCTGGTATTCCAACTGAGTATCAGTTACTGAAGAGAACGATTTACCGCTGAGTTTTGATGAAAACAGTGGAGATGTTTTTTTATATATATATCTGATAATCACACCCTGCAATTTGTTGCTGACCAGCTGATGCCACTAATGTGGATTGTGAACAGATAATGAATCTCTGAGTAGTGAACCCTTTTCCGGCACAATTTGATGAAAATGCCGAAGCCTTCAGAAAGCCTTGGTTTCCCATCACTAGTTACTAAGTTATTTGTGTTGACTAAAATGTCATCCCTTAATGTTAATGTTAATGTCATCCCTGTTAATGTTAATGTTAATGTCATCCCTGTTAATGTTAATGTTAATGTCATCCCTGTTAATGTTAATGTTAATGTCATCCCTGTTAATGTTAATGTTATCATCCCTGTTAATGTTAATGTTAATGTCATCACTGTTAATGTTAATGTTAATGTCATCCCTGTTAATGTTAACCTGTTGAGGTGTAGGGGGCAGTATTTTCACGGCCGGATGAAAAACGTACCCAAATTAAACTGGTTACTACTCTGGCCCAGAAACTAGAATATGCATATTATTAGTAGATTTGGATAGAAAACACTCTGAAGTTTTTAAAACTGTTTGAATGCTGTCTGTGAGTATAACAGAACTCATACGGCAGGCAAAAACCTGAGAAAAATCCAAAATGGGAGTGGAAAGTCTGTGAATTGTAGTTCTTCTTTTGAATCTCTATCGAAACTACAGTTTCTGTGGGGTCACGTTGCACTGCCTAAGGCTTCCATTGGCTGTCAACAGCCTTCAGAAAAAGTTATTTGAGCATTCTCCTGTCACTGGGCAGATAATAGGAGCTCAGTCACTGAGTGGACTGCCTGGAGACAAAGGGATTGGATATGCTCGATCCCGCGAGGGCGCCGTTCCTTCTTTTTCTTCTTGAATGAATATGCTATTGTCCGGTTGGAATATTATCGCAATTTTACGTTAAAAATACCATAAAGATTGATTTGAAACAGAGCTTGACATGCTTCTAAGAACGGTAATGGAACATTTTGACTTTTCGTCTCTGGTACCGCACTCGCGCGTTATGCCTTTGTATAGTGCTCTGTACGCACGAACAAAACAGAGGTATTTGGACATAAATATGGATTATTTCGAACAAAAACAACATTTCTTGTGGAAGTAGCAGTCCTGGGAGTGCATTCCGACGAAGATCAGCAAAGGTAAGAGAATATTTATAATACTAATTCTGAGTTTAGGTGACCCCAAACTTGACGAGTGTCTGTATAGCTTGCTGTGATGGCGAGCTATGTACTCAGAATATTGAAAAATGTGCTTTCTCTGTAAAGCTATTTTAAAATCTGACACAGCAGTTGCATCCAGGAGTAGTCTATCTATAATTCTTTACATAATTGTTATGTATTTTGTCACCGTTTATGATGAGTATTTTTGTAAATTGATGTGCACATTCACCGGGTGTTTTGGTGGAAATACATTTCCTGAACATCATGCGCCAATGTAAAATGCTGTTTTTGGATATAAATATGAACTTTATCGAACAAAACATACATGTATTGTGTAACATAATGTCCTAGGAGTGTCATCTGATGAAGATCATCAAAGGTTAGTGCTTCATTTAGCTGTGTTTTGGGTTTTGAGACACATTTCCTTGCTTGGAAAATGGCTGTGTGATTATTTTTGTCTATGTACTCTCCTAACATAATGTAATGTTTTGCTTTCGCTGTAAAGCCTTTTTGAAATCGGACAATGTGGTTACATCAAAGAGAAGTGTGTCTTTAAAATGGTGTAAAATAGTTGTATGTTTGAGAAAGATGAATTATGACATTTTGTTGTTTTGAATTTGTCGCCCTGATATTTAACTGGCTGTCTCCAGACATGAATGGAAAACTGATGTTACCCCTAGTGGCCAGTTTCCAAATCATCTAGCGTCCCGTTAAAGACACTTTCAATGTCACAGTCTCTCTGCAGCCTGTGTCCCCTGTTATCAGAGGAGATTAACCTGTTTGGGATAGGGGGCAGTATTGAGAATTTTGGAAAAAATATGTGCCCATTTTTAACTGCCTCCTACACCAACTCAGAAGCTAGAATATGCATATTATTGTTCAGGTTTGGATAGAAAACACTCTGAATTTTCTAAAACTGTTTGAATGGTGTCTGTGAGTATAACAGAACTCCTATGGCAGGCAAAAACCTGACAAGGTTTCAAGCAGGAAGTACCCTGTCTGACAAGGAGTCGTGCGTCTTGCATCTGTTTATTGAAAAGTAAGGATCTTAGATGTAACGTGACAATTCCCAGGGCTCCGATAGGCTCTCAGATCCCGGGAAAATACTTGAAGGTTGACGAGACAGCCTCAGGCTGAAACATATTATCGCCTTTGGTAAGTGGCGGCTCAGAGGACCTTTGAATGAGGCGCGTGTGCACAATTCGCTCCTGAGGAGAAATTTTATTCGGCTGTTTAGGCTCAATGCATATTCCCGGTCGGAATATTATCACTTTTCTACGAGATAAATGGCATAAAAATTGGTTTTAAACAGTGGTTGACATGCTTCGAAGTACGGTAATGGAATATTTAGAAAAAAAATTTCACGCCAATGCGCCATGCGCAAGACCGTGATGTAGCATTCTGAGAGTGTCTAAAACTCACGAACAAAACGTCGCTGTTTGGATATAACGATGGATTATTTGGGACCAAACCAACATTTGTTATTGAAGTAGAAGTCCTGGCAGTGTATTCTGACGAAGAACAAGCAAGGTAAGAACATTTTTCTTATAGGAAATGTGATTTTGGTGGAGGCTGACCCGGGTGGGTGTCTAAATAGCTAGCCCTGTGATGCCGGGCTATGTACTTAGATTATTGCAAAATGTGCTTCATCCGAAAACCCCACTGTCCAATTTCAAAAAGGCTTTACAACGAAAGCAAAACATTAGATTATGTCAGTAGAGTGCCCAGCCAGAAAAAATCTGACACCCATTTTTCAAGCTAGCATATCATGTCACATAAACCCAAACCACAGCTAAATGCAGCACTAACCTTTGATGATCTTCATCAGATGACACACCTAGGACATTGTGTTATACAATACATGCATGTCTGTTCAATCAAGTTCATATTTATATCAAAAACCAGCTTTTTACATTAGCATGTGACGTTCAGAAAAAGCATAACCACCGCAAACTTCCGGGGAATTTACTAACAGTTTGCTAAATTACTCACGATAAACGTTCACAAAAAGCATAACAATTATTTTAAGAATTATAGATACATTACCCCTCTATGCACTCGATATGTCCGATTTTAAAATAGCTTTTCGGATGAAGCACATTTTGCAATAATCTAAGTACATAGCCCGGCATTACAGGGCTAGCTATTTAGACACCCGGCAAGATTAGCCTTCATCAAAATCACATTTCCTATAAGAAAAATGTTCTTACCTTGCTTGTTCTTCATCAGAATACACTGCCAGGACTTCTACTTCAATAACAAATGTTGGTTTGGTCCCAAATAATCCATCGTTATATCCAAACAGCGACGTTTTGTTCGTGAGTTCTAGAATGCTTTTTCACGGTCCCGCGCATGGCGCGTTGGCTTGTCAAAAATGTCTAAATATTCCATTACCGTACTTCGAAGCATGTCAACCGCTGTTTAAAACCAATTTTTATGCCATTCAACTCGTAGATTAGTGATAATATTCCGACCGGGAGTATGCATTGAGCCTAAACAGCCGAATAAAATTTCTCCTCAGAAGCGACTCATGCACGCGCATCATTCAAAGGTCCTCGGAGCATCCACTTACAAAAGGCGATAATATGTTTCAACCTGAGGCTCCCTCGTAAACCTTCAGTTATTTCGCGGGCTCTGAGAGCCTATTGGAGCCCTGGGAATTGTCACGTTACAGCTAAGATCCTTACTTTTCAATAAAAAGATGCAAGACGCACGACTCCTTGTCAGACAGGGTACTTCCTGCTTGAAACCTTGTCAGGTTTTTGCCTGCCATAGGAGTTCTGTTATACTCACAGACACCATTCAAACAGTTTTAAAAAATTCAGAGTGTTTTCTATCCAAACCTGAACAATAATATGCATATTCTAGCTTCTGAGTTGGTGTAGGAGGCAGTTAAAAATGGGAACATATTTTTTCCAAAATTCTCAATACTGCCCCCTACCCCAAACAGGTTAACGAGATTCTTGTCTTTAAATAGCTGTAAAATAGTCATATGTTTGAGAAATTGAAGTAATAGTATTTCTAACAATTCAAAAATCGCGCCACTGGATTTCAGTGGCTGTTACGTAGGTGGGACGAGTTCGTCCCACATGCGCCAGAGAGGTTAAAGACACTTTCAATGTCACGGTCTCTCTGCAGCCTGTATCCCCTGTTATCAGAGGAGATTAAAGACACTTTCAATGTCACAGTCTCTCTGCAGCCTGTGTCCCCTGTTATCAGAGGAGATTAAAACCTCTTACATCTACACGTTCCGCTAGCGGAACGTCTGCTCCAATATCCAATGATGGGCGGGGCGCGAAATACAAACTCCTCTAAAATCCGAAAACTTCCATTTTTCAAACATATGACTATTTTACAGCTATTTAAAGACAAGACTCTCCTTTATCTAACCACACTGTCCGATTTCAAAAAGGCTTTACAGCGAAAGCAAAACATTAGATTATGTCAGCAGAGTACCCAGCAAGAAATAATCAGACACCCATTTTTCAAGCTAGCATATCATGTCACATAAACCCAAACCATAGCTAAATGCAGCACTAACCTTTTATGATCTTCATCAGATGACACACCTAGGACATTATGTTATACAATACATGCATGTCTGTTCAATCAAGTTCATATTTATATAAAAAACCAGCTTTTTACATTAGCATGTGACGTTCAGAACTAGCATTCCCACCGAACACTTCCGGTGATTTTACTAAATTACTCACGATAAACGTTCACAAAAAGCATAACAATTATTTTAAGAATTATAGATACAGAACTCCTCTATGCACTCGATATGTCCGATTTTAAAATAGCTTTTCGGATGAAGCACATTTTGCAATAATCTAAGTACATAGCCCGGCATCACAGGGCTAGCTATTTAGACACCCACCCAGGTCAGCCTCCACCAAAATCACATTTCCTATAAGAAAAATGTTCTTACCTTGCTTGTTCTTCGTCAGAATACACTGCCAGGACTTCTACTTCAATACCAAATGTTGGTTTGGTCCCAAATAATCCATCGTTATATCCAAACAGCGACGTTTTGTTCGTGAGTTCTAGACACTCTCAGAATGCTACATCACGGTCTTGCGCATGGCGCATTGGCGTGACAAAAAATTTCTAAATATTCCATTACCGTACTTCGAAGCATGTCAACCGCTGTTTAAAACCCATTTTTATGCCATTTATCTCGTAGAAAAGTGATAATATTCCGACCGGGAATATGCATTGAGCCTAAACAGCCGAATAAAATTTCTCCTCAGGAGCGAATTGTGCACGCGCCTCATTCAAAGGTCCTCTGAGCCGCCACTTACCAAAGGCGATAATATGTTTCAGCCTGAGGCTGTCTCGTCAACCTTCAAGTATTTTCCCGGGATCTGAGAGCCTATCGGAGCCCTGGGAATTGTCACGTTACATCTAAGATCCTTACTTTTCAATAAACAGATGCAAGACGCACGACTCCTTGTCAGACAGGGTACTTCCTGCTTGAAACCTTGTCAGGTTTTTGCCTGCCATAGGAGTTCTGTTATACTCACAGACACCATTCAAACAGTTTTAGAAAATTCAGAGTGTTTTCTATCCAGACCTGAACAATAATATGCATATTCTAGCTTCTGAGTTGGTGTAGGAGGCAGTTAAAAATGGGCACATATTTTTTCCTAAATTCTCAATACTGCCCCCTATCCCAAACAGGTTAATCTCCTCTGATAACAGGGGACACAGGCTGCAGAGAGACTGTGACATTGAAAGTGTCTTTAACGGGACGCTAGATGATTTGGAAACTGGCCACTAGGGGTAACATCAGTTTTCCATTCATGTCTGGAGACAGCCAGTTAAATATCAGGGCGACAAATTCAAAACAACAAAATGTCATAATTCATCTTTCTCAAACATACAACTATTTTACACCATTTTAAACACCCACACAGTTTAGCCTTCACCAAAATCACATTTCCTATAAGAAAAATGTTCTTACCTTGCTTGTTCTTCGTCAGAATACACTGCCAGGACTTCTACTTCAATAACAAATGTAGGTTTGGTCCCAAATAATCCATCGTTATGTTCCATCAAGACGTTTTGTTCGTGCGTTCTAGACACTATCCCAACGCTAAATCTCGGCCACGAGCATGACGCAGAATTTGACAAAAAAAATTCTAAATATTCCATTACCGTACTTCGAAGCATGTCAACCGCTGTTTAAAACCAATTTTTATGCAATTTATCTCGTAGAAAAGCGATAATATTCCGACTGGGAATCTGCCTGTCTGTATACTGAGGGAAAAACCGAAAGCCGGGGGCGGGGCGGGTCGCGAGCGTAAGGCTTAGTCCACTGAGTGACCACTTAGCTTTTGCTCTCCTGTGTTTCAGCCAGGGCTTTGAATTACGTCATTCCTGTTTTTCCCGGGCTCTGAGACTCCATTGGAGACGTGCGAAGTGTCACGTAACAGCAGAGATCCTGAGTTTTTGGAAGAGATGTCAAACAAAGAAAATAAAAAGTCTGACAGGGTACTTCCTGAACAGAAGCATCTCAGGTTTTTTCCTGCCATAGGAGTTCTGTTATACTCACAGACACCATTCAAACAGTTTCAGAACCTGTGGAGTGTTTTCTCTCCAAAGCTAATAATTATATGCATATTCTAGTTTCTGGGCAGGACTAATAATCAGATTAAATCGGGTACGTTTTTTATCCAGCCGTGAAAATACTGCCCCCTAGCCATAAGAGGTTTTAAAGACACTTTCAATGTCACAATCTCTCTGCAGCCCGTGTCCGCTGTTATCAGAGGAGATTAAAGACACTTTCAATGTCACAGTCTCTCTGCAGCCTGTGTCCCCCAGAGGAGATTAGAGACACTTTCAATGTCACGGTCTCTCTGCAGCCTGTGTCCCCTGTTATCAGAGGAGATTAAAGAAACTTTCAATGTCACAGTCTCTCTGCAGCCTGTGTCCCCTGTTATCAGAGGAGATTAAAGACACTTTTAATGTCACAGTCTCTCTGCTGCCTCTGTCCCCCAGAGGAGATTAGAGACACGTTCAATGTCACAGTCTCTCTGAAATCTGTGTCCCCTGTTATCAGTTGAGATTAAAGACACTTTTAATGTCACGGTCTCTCTGCAGCCTGTGTCCCCTGGTATCAGAGGAGATTAGAGACACTATCAGCCCAGTGACAGAGACAGCAGACGTTTAACGCACATACGAACTAACGAACGAACGAACGCACACACACACACAAACACACACACACACACAAACACGCACACACCTTTCACAAAACTCAAAGCACACCGCCCACTGGTATACTGATTGGACATCAGTCACTACACACAGACATATGTAGACACACACACACACACACACACACACACACACACACACACACACACACACACACACACACACACACACACACACACACACACACACACACACACACACACACACACACACACACACACACACACACACACACAGCCTCTACACTACAGACTGGGTCAGACCACTGCCTCTACAGGGAATAATAAACCTCTCCTCTCCATGGGAATTTGGTGCTGCAGAATCAATTTGCTGTTGGTAGGGCCGTTGTGCGGAGTGTGCACGTGCATGTGTGTGCGTGTGTGTGCGTGTGCGTGTGTATGCGTGTGTGTGTGTGTGTGTGTGTGTGTGTGTGTGTGTGTGTGTGTGTGTGTGTGTGTGTGTGTGTGTGTGTGTGTGTGTGTGTGTGTGTTTGTGTGTGTGTGTGTGTGTGAATGTGTGTATTGCTCTGCCAGCGATATTATCTGTGCTGTATTTCTTCCTAGGTCAGAGTAGACACACAGACAAGGTCAGGACTACTGCTGATGGAGAGCTTTCTGTGTCTACACTGAGACACAACCACCCATCCAGCCAGCAGAGAGAGAAAGAGAGAGAGAGAGGGGGAGGGGGAGAGAGAGAGAGAGAGAGAGAGAGAGAGAGAGAGAGAGAGAGAGAGAGAGAGAGAGAGAGAGAGAGAGGGGGGGGGAGCTCTCTCTGTCTACACTGAGACACAATCACCCATCCAGCCAGCAGAGAGAGAGAGAGAGAGAGAGAGAGAGAAGGGGAGAGAGAGAGAGAGAGAGGGAGAGAGAGAGAGAGGGGGGAGAGAGAGAGGGGGGGAGCTTTCTCTGTCTACACTGAGACACAATCCCCCATCCAGCCAGCAGAGAGAGAGAGAGAGAGAGAGAGAGAGAGAGAGAGAGAGAGAGAGAGCGAGAGAGAGAGAGAGAGAGAGAGAGGGGGGGGGAGAGCTTTCTCTGTCTACACTGAGACACAATCACCCATCCCGCCAGCAGAGAGAGAGAGAGAGAGAGAGAGAGAGAGAGAGAGAGGGGAGGGGGAGGGGGGAGAGCTCTCTCTGTCTACACTGAGACACAATCCCCCATCCAGCCAGCAGAGAGAGAGAGGGGTAGGCGAGGATAGAGATATGCAGGATAGAGAGAGAAACGGAGAGAGAGAGGGACGCTGGATATTGAAGTATTTGACTCAGACAATTAGACATATTGAGACTAGGACTACAAGAGGGAAGCCACTCAGATAGTGACTAGGTTGGGTTATGATAATAAACAAGCCTGTAGCACACATCAGCTGGTTATTACAGAGTTGGATTTGTTTTGATTTAAGAGAGAAGAGGGAGAGAATGAGGTGACGGAAAGAGAAGAGGGAGAGAATGAGGTGACAGAAAGAGAAGAGTGAGAGAAGAGAAATATTTAAAGACATGAGTGCAAAGCCAGCGCTGCATGTTTTACATTCGTTTCGTTGGATTTCGTTTCCTCTCCTCACCACCTCTCTCCTCACCACCTCACTCCTCACCACCTCAACACCTCTCTCCTCACCACCTCCCTCCTCACCACCTCTCTCCTCACCACCTCTCTCCTCACCACCTCTCTCCTCACCACCTCTCTCCTCAACACCTCTCTCCTCACCACCTCCCTCCTCACCACCTCTCTCCTCACCACCTCTCTCCTCAACACCTCTCTCCTCAACACCTCTCTCCTCACCACCTCTCTCCTCACCACCTCCCTCCTCACCACCTCCCTCCTCACCACCTCTCTCCTCACCACCTCCCTCCTCACCACCTCTCTCCTCACCATCTCCCTCCTCACCACCTCTCTCCTCACCACCTCTCTCCTCAACACATCTCTCCTCAACACCTCTCTCCTCACCACCTCTCTCCTCACCACCTCCCTCCTCACCACCTCCCTCCTCACCACCTCTCTCCTCACCACCTCCCTCCTCACCACCTCCCTCCTCACCACCTCCTTCCTCACCACCTCTCTCCTCACCACCTCTCTCCTCACCACCTCTCTCCTCAACACCTCTCTCCTCACCACCTCCCTCCTCACCACCTCCCTCCTCACCACCTCTCTCCTCACCACCTCTCTCCTCACCACCTCTCTCCTCACCACCTCCCTCCTCAAAACCTCTCTCCTCACCACCTCTCTCCTCACCATCTGTCTCCTCACCATCTCTCCCCTCAGGTAACCTGTCTGTCTGTCTGTCTGTCTGTCTGTCTGTCTGTCTGTCTGTCTGTCTGTCTGTCTGTCTGTCTGTCTGTCTGTCTGTCTGTCTGTCTGTCTGTCTGTCTGTCTGTCTGTCTGTCTGTCTGTCTGTCTGTCTGTCTGTCTGTCTGGAGAAGGGGAGAAAAGGTGCTTCGATCATTTGATCAACAGCCCCGGGCTCTGACTAAGACCAGTCACGGGGTTAGACATGGTCTGAGTCCCAAATGGCAGCCTATTCCCTGTATAGTGCACTACTTTTAGGGTCCTAGTCAACAGTAGTCCACTATAAAGGAAATAGGGTGCCATTTGGGGCACATCAAGGTAGTCTCCCACCAATCCACTGAATCACCAAACAGGGCAACACTCTTCATTCCCTGCTATTCACACGGTCTCATTGGGCCTTGCTCCGTTTCATCCCCCTTTTTTTCAGAGAGAAAGATAAAGAATAAAAAGCTGCAAGGTGATTGCGCCCCCAAGGAGAGGGGGACCTCCCCACATCCCCTGTCCTCACCTCCCTCTCCTCTCCCTATTCTCCTATTAAACCCAGCATCTTATTACTTCTCCATGGATATCACAGAGAAAGGGGTGAATGAGAGAGAGAGAGAGAGAGAGAGAGAGAGAGAGAGAGAGAGAGAGAGAGAGAGAGAGAGAGAGAGAGAGAGAGGGAGAGGAGAGAGAGAGGGAGAGAGAGAGGGGGAGTGGTGGAGTGTCAGATTTGAATATCTCAGCATTAAAATGCAAACATCTCCTTCACTCTCATGCTTTCAACTCAGATGTGTTCTCTGCTGTCACTATAACCCCTGGAGGAGAGGAGAAAAGGTGTAGGAAAGGAGAGGGGGTAGGAGAAGAGGAAAGGAGAGAGTGATGGGGAGAGGAGGAGGGGAGGAGAGAGGACAAGCGAAAGGTGGGGATAGGATAGAGGGAGTAGATGCTCTCACAGTCTCACTGCAAAATTAGATGTTTATCCAAACTTCCACTCAATCATACACACTGACATTATTTTACTGTCATCCTCTCTTCCTCTGGTCCCTCATCCTTATTTTTTCTTCTTTTCCCACACCTGTACCCTTGAGACACAACACTGAGATGTAGGACTTGTTATGGCTGTTCTAGTCCTATTCATCAACATGATCTGAATCTGAAGGCTGCTCTCTCCCTGTCTCTGTCTCTCTCTCTCTCGGTCTCTCTCTCTCTCTCTCTCTGTATGTCTCTCGGTCTCTCTCTCTCTCTGTCTCTCTCTCTCTCCTCTCTTAAAAAGTATATGGAGGCTTTGATAGCAGGCGATGCTATGACACACAGAGACAGTCTGCTGAAATCTGTCTCTTTGCCAGCAGTAGATTCCTTGGCTTGGAGGGAGGAAGAGGAAAACACAGTTGACTGAAGAAAGAGAGGAGATGAAGGTGTGAGGCAATCTGCGCAAGGGACATAATAAAGAGAGACAGAGAGACAGAGAGACAGAGAGACAGAGAGAGAGAGAGAGAGAGAGAGAGAGAGAGAGAATTCTGCAAAAATATCCTCAGTGTACAACGTAGAACACCAAATAATGCATGCAGAGGAGAATTAGGCCGATACCCGCTAATTATCAAGATCCAGAAAAGAGATGTTAAATTCTACAACCTCCTAAAAGGAAGCGATTCCCAAACCTTCCATAACAAAGCCATCACCTACAGAGAGATGAACCTGAATAAGAGGTCCCTAAGCAAGCTGGTCCTGGGGCTCTGTTCACAAACACAAACACACCCCACAGAGTCCCAGGACAGCAACACAATTAGACCTAACCAAATCATGAGAAAACAAAAAGATAATTACTTGATACATTGGAAAGAATTTACAAAAGAACAGCAAACTAGAATGCTATTTGGCCCTAAACAGAGAGCACACAGTGGCAGAATACCTGACCACTGTGACTGACCCAAACCTAAGGAAAGCTTTGACTATGTACAGACTCAGTGAGCATAGCCTTGCTATTGAGAAAGGCCGCCGTAGGCAGACCTGGCTCTCAAGAGAAGACAGGCTATGTGCACACTGCCCACAAAATGAGCTGGAAACGGAGCTGCACTTCCTAACCTTCTGCCCAATGTATGACCATATTGGAGACACGTATTTCCCTCAGATTACACAGATCTACAAAGAATTCGAAAACAAACCCGATTTTGATCGGGAAACTCCCATATCTACTGGGTGAAATACCACAGTGTGCCATCACAGCAGCTAGATTTGTGACCTGTTGCCACAAGAAAAGGGCAACCAGTGAAGAACAAACACCATTGTAAATACAACCCATACTTATGCTTATTTATTTTCCCTATTGTACTTCAACCATTTGTACATCGTTACAACACTGTATATATACATAATATGACATTTGTAATGTCTTGATTCTTTTGGAACTTCTGTGAGTGGAATGTTTACTGTTAATTTTATTGTTTATTTCACTTTTGTATATTATCTACCTCACTTGCTTTGGCAATGTTAACATATGTTTTCCATGCCAATAACGTCCCTTGAATTGAATTGAATTGAATTGAGAGAGATACATATTGGCAGAGAGAGAGATAGAGAGAGAAATACTGGCAGAGAGAGAGAGAGAGAGAGAGAGAAAGAGAGAGAGATGCATATTGGCAGAGAGAGAGAGAGAGAGAGAGAGAGAGAGAGAGAGAGAAATACTGGCAGAGAGAGAGAGAGACATACAGTCAGAGAGAAAGAGAGAGAGAGGCATACAGTCAGAAATGTACAGACCACAAATTCCAAATGGCTTTACTTAAACTCTTTAACATCATGCTTAGCTCTGGCATCTTCCCCAATATTTGAAACCAAGGACTGATCAACCCTTTCCACAAAAGGAGACAAATTTGACCCAAATAACTACCGTGGGATATGCGTCAACAGCAACCTTGTGAAAATCCTCTGCATTATCCTTCACAGTAGACTCGTACATTTCCTCAGTGATGTAAGGGGTGCGTAACTGGTGGCAGGGAAGTCAGACGCAGGAGAGCAGAACTTGGTAATAGCCGGAGCAGTTTAATAGTAAAAACCTCCGGCATACGAAATACAAAATATGGGCATAATAACCCGACACGCACCAGTCAAACATATGTGCACAAGCACTTACAATAAACAATACCACACAAAGACATAGGGGGAACAGAGGGTTAAATACACAACACATAATGAGGGAAATGAAAACCAGGTGTGGGAAAAATAGACAAAATAAATGGAAAAATGAAAAATGGAACGACGATGGCTAGAAGACCGGCAACGTCGACCACCGAACACCGCCCGAACAAGGAGAGGCATCAACTTCGGCAGAAGTCGTGACAAGTGAGAACAATGTACTGAGCAAATGTCAGATTTACTATTTACCAAAGTACCACACGACAGGCCACATAGTCACCCTGCACACCCTAATTGACAAACAAAGAAACCAAAACAAAGGCAAAGTCTTCTCATGCTTTGTTGATTTCAAAACTCTTTTGACTCTATTTGGTATGAGGGTCTGCTATACAAATTGATGGAAAGTGGTGTTGGGGGAAAAACATCAAATCCATGTACACAAACAACAAGTGTGCGGTTAGAAATTGCCAAAAAACACACACATTTCTTTCCACATGGCCGTGGAGTGAGACAGGGATGTAGCTTATGCCCCACCCTCTTCAACATATATATCAACGAATTGGCGAGGACACTAGAACAGTCTGCAGCACCTAGCCTCACCCTACTAGAATATAAAGTCAAATGTCTACAGTTGGCTGATGATATGGTGCTTCTGACCCCAACCAAGGACGGCCTACAGCAGCACCTAGATCTTTTGCCCAGATTCTGTCAGACCTGGCCCCTGACATTTAATAAGTAAGACAAACAATATGGTCTTCCAAAAAAGGTTCAGTTGCCAGGACCACAAATAGAAATTCCATCTAGACACCATTGCCCTAGAGCACACATAAAACTATACATACCTCGGCCTAAACATCAGCGCCACAGGTAACTTCCATAAAGCTGTTGACGAGCTGAGAGACAAGGCAAGAAGGCTAAAAATACTTGAATCAATGATAGAACCCATTGCCCTTCATGGTTGTGAGTTCCGGGGTCCACTCAACAACCAAGAATTCACAAAAGGGGACAAACACCAAATTGAGACTCTGCATGCATAATTCTGCAAAAATATCCTCCTTGTAAAACACCAAATAATGCATGCAGAGCAGAATATGGCCGATACACGCTAATTATCAAAATCCAGAAAAGAGCCATTAAATTCTACAAACCACCTAAAAGGAAGCAATTCCAAAACCTTCCATAACAAAGCCATCACCTACAGAGAGATGAACATGTAGAAGAGTCTACTAAGCAAGCTGGTCCTGGGGCTCTGTTCACAAACACACCCCACAGAGCCCCAGAACAGCGACACAATTAGACGCAGCCAAATCATGAGAAAACAAACATTTAATTGCTAGACACATTGGAAAGAATTAACAAAGAAAACTGAGCAAACTAGAATGCTATTTTGCCATTAACAGAGAGTACACAGTGGCAGAATACCTGACCACTGTGACTGACCCAAACTTAAGGAAAGCTTTGACTATGTACAGACTCAGTGAGCATAGCCTTGCTATTGAGAAAGGCCGCCGTAGGCAGACATGCTCTCAAGAGAATATAGGCTATGTGCACACTGCCCACAAAATGAGGTGGAAACTGAGCTGCACTTCCTAACCTCCTGCCCAATGTATGACCATATTAGATACACATATTTCCCTCAGATTACACAGATCCACAAAGAATTTAAAAATAACCCCAATTTTGATAAACCTCCATATCTACTGGGTGAAATACCACAGTGTGCCACCACAGCAGCAAGATGTGTGACCTGTTGTCACAAGGAAAGGGTAACCAGTGAAGAACAAACACCATTGTATATAAACCCATATTTATGTTTATTTATTTTCTATTTTGTACTTTAACCTTTTGCACATAATATGACATTTGAAATGTCTTTAATCTTTTGGAACTTTTGTGAGTGTAATGTTTACTGTTAATATTGTATTGTTTATATCACTTTTGTTTATTATCTATTTCACTTGCTTTGGCAATGTAAACATATCTTTCCCATGCCAATATAGCCCTTAAATTGAATTGATATTGAAATTGAATTTAGCAAAACATACATGTATTGTGTAACATGAAGTCCTATGAGTGCCATCTGATGAAGATCATCAAAGGTTAGTGATTAATTTTAGCTGTATTTCTGGTTTTTGTGACGCATCTCCTTGCTTGGAAATTGGCTGTGTGGTTTTTCTTGTTTAGGTGCTGTCCTAACATAATCTAATGTTATGCTTTTGCCGTAAAGCCTTTTTGAAATCGGACAATGTGGTTGGATTAACGAGAAGTGTATCTTTAAAATGGGATATAATAGTTGTATGTTTGAGAAATTTGAATTATGAGATTTTTGTTGTTTTGAATTTGCCGCCCTGCTATTTCACTGGCTGTTGACGCTAGCGTCCCACATACCCCAGAGAGGTTTTAACTTTCTACTTGAACTATTGGAAAATATAGTATTTAGCCATAATATCACTTTTGAAATGTCCGTATTCCTTTGAAACGTTTGTGAGTGTGGTGCTCACTGTTAATTTTTGATCTATTTCACTTGATTTGGCAATCATAAGTTTCCCATGGCAATAAAGCCCTTTGAATTGGATTGAGAGAGACAGACAGAAAGACAAACAGAGCTTCTAATGAAATATTTTTTTTTACTAGAATCCATTTGGTGTGTTATAGATTTTACCTTTATTTTATTAGGCATTCATACAGACACTAAGGTCTATTTTACAGATGAGCCATGAATTTCAGAAATAACAGAAAATACACACATCAAAATATGAATACAAAATGCAAGCAGAAAGAAACACGGTAAAAAAAAAAAAAAAATTTATAAAAAAAAAAAACTAATAGTAATAAAAAAACGAAAAAAAAAAATAATAGTAATAGAAAACAAATAAAAAATGAATAAAAAAATAATACTAATAAAAACGAATACTAATAGTAATAAAAACTAATAGTAATAAAAACTAATAGTAATAAAAACTAATAGTAATAGAAATAAAAACCGAATACTAATAAAAAACTAATAGTAATAAAAAAACGAATACTAATAAAAAACTAATAGTAATACAAAACTAATAATAATAAACAATTAATAGGAATAATGGGATGGCAGGTAGCCTAGTGGTTAGAGCATTGGGCCAGTAACAGAAAGTGCTAGATCAAATCCCCAAGCTGACAAGGTAAAAATCTGCCCCTGAACAAGACAGTTAACCCACTGTTCCTAGGCTGTCTTTGTAAATAAGGAATTCTTCTTAACTGACTTGCCTAGTTAAATAAAAGTCACATTTAAAATATATATAAGGTCCCTCAGTCAAATGTCTGATTTATTGCTCTAATATACCTAACTCAGCAGAGGCCAACATAATTTCCAGAGTTAACCACTCCTGGGACCAGGTGTGGTGACTTTCAGATAAATACTGGGGACTATTGGGGAAAACGGGAGACACCTGGAGGTGGGTGGAGACAAACACAAAGACAGGTGAAACAGATCAGGGCGTGACAAGTAAATATGTTAGATACAGTGGGACTTTTTATAAAATGTGTTTACACATGAAAACATAGCATTGTATCAACCTACATCACATCAAAGAGGCCCAACCAATTTTTGGTAGAGCATCCAGCGATGAGTAATAAAACTATCGCCCTCAATAAAGTCCATAATAAACTGCATCTAACGGCTTAAATAAAGTGGCAGCTGTGTTCATATGAATGATGTCACCATAGTCTAGGAGTGATAGGAATGTCGACTGAATAATCTGCTTTCTACTACGCTGAACAAAAATACAAACGCAACATGTAAAGTGTTGGTCTCATGTTTCATGAGCTGGAATAAAAGTTCTCAGAAATGTCCCATATGCACAAAAATATTTATTCTCTCAAATGTTGTGAACAAATTTGATTACATCCCTGTTAGTGAGCATTTCTCCTTTGCCAAGATAATCCATCCACCTGACAGGTGTGGCACATCAAGAAGCTGATTAAAACAGTATGATCATTACACAGGTACACCTGGTGCTGGGGACAATAAAAGGCCACTCTAAAATGTGAAGTTTTGTCGCACAACACAATGCCACAGATGTCTCAAGTTTTTAGGGAGCGTCCAATTGGCCTGCTGACTGCAGGAATGTCCACCAAAGCTGTTGCCAGAGAATTGAATGTTCATTTCTTTACCATAAGCCGCATCCAATGTTTTTTTTGTTGAGAATTTGACAATACGTCCAATCTTCTTCAGGAAACAGGACTGTAGTGATGCCAACTGACCGTGTGAAAAAACGGCCGTCATGACAACCAACCTTCAAAATCCCTCTATCTGTTTCTGTGTTTGTCGCTCTCTCCATTTCTGTGTGTGTGAGTGTGTGTGAGTGTGTTTTTGTGTGTGTGTGTGTGTGTGTGCTACTGTACTCAGAAAATAAAGGGCACCAATTCCATGTTGGAGAACATCACCTATTTCTTGCAGGAACGGTTTAACTTTTCCCACTGCAGATTATTCATGTGTTTATTACAAGGAAAAGTTCACAGTTGTATAGACTATTGCTGGATGACAACAAGTTGAAAACGAAACTCCAATCAACCCAAACATTTCCGGTGAATTGTCAGGTCAGGGTACGGGGCTAGGATTTCCCCCTCAATCAACCAGCTATTATCCCATTCAATCTGACATATACAATATCAGGATAAAAATGTAATCTCAGTATTTTTGGTTGGTTGTTTGTTTGTTTCTGGAATCAGAGACAGCTGCAAGTGCCACTGTCAGTGCTCAGAAACATAGCTATATATTTCATATACTTTCTATATGGCTGACTGTAACACATCATAAACAGAAACATAGCTATACGGCGTCTTACCGTAAGGCGCTACAGAGGGTAGGGCCAAGTTTCCTGCCATCCAGGACCTCTATACCAGGCGGTGTCAGAGGAAGGCCCTAAGAATTGTCAAAGACTCCAGTCACCCAGTCATAGGCTGTTCTCTCTGCTACCGCACGGCAAGCGGTACCGGAGCGCGGAGTGTCTAGGACCAAAAGGCTCCTGAACAGCTTCTACCCCCAAGCCATACGACTGCTGAACAATGTTTTTTATCTATGCATAGTCACCTCGACTAACCTGTACCCACGCACACACACGCTTTCTCTGCCCTAAACCTTGTTCTGAACACCTCCAAAACAAAGGTCATGTGGTTTGGTCAGAAGAATGTCCCTCTCCCCACAGGTGTGATTACTACTCTGAGGGTCTAGAGCTTGAGGTACTCACCTCATACAAGTACTTGGGAGTCTGGCTAGACGGTACACTGTCCTTCTCTCAGCACATATCAAAGCTGCAGGCTAAAGTTAAATCTAGACTTAGTTTCCTCTATCGTAATCACTCCTCTTTCACCCCAGCTGCCAAACTAACCCTGATTCAGATGCCCATCCTACCCATGCTAGATTACGGAGACATAATTTATAGATCGGCAGGTGAGGGTGCTCTCGAGTGGCTAGAGGTTCTTTACCATTTGGCCATCAGATTTGCCACCAATGCTCCTTATAGGACACATCACTGCACTCTATAATCTTCTGTAAACTGGTCATCTCTGTATATCCGTCGCAAGACCCACTGGTTGATGCTTATTTATAAAACCCTCTTAGGCCTCACTCCCCCCTATCTGAGATATCTACTGCAGCCCTCATCCTCCACATACAACACCCGTTCACTCCCCCCTATCTGAGATATCTACTGCAGCCCTCATCCTCCACATACAACACCCGTTCTGCCAGTCACATTATGTTAAAGGTCCCCAAAGCACACACATCCCTGGGTCGCTCCTCTTTTCAGTTCACTGCAGCTAGCGACTGGAACGAGCTGCAACAAACACTCAAACTGGACAGTTTTATCTAAATCTCTTCATTCAAAGACTCAATCATGGACACTCTTACTGACAGTTGTGGCTGCTTTGCGTGATGTATTGTTGTCTCTTCCTTCTTTCCCTTTGTGCTGTTGTCCATACCCAATAATGTTTGTGTCATGTTTCGTGCTGCTACAATGTTGTGTTGCTGCCATGTTGTTGTTAGGTTGTGTTGCTAACATGCTGTGTTGTCATGTGTTGCTGCCATGCTATGTTGTTTTCTTAGGTCTCTCTTTATGTAGTGTTGTGTCTCTCTTGTTGTGATGTGTGTTTTGTCCTATATTTTTATTTAATGTATTTAGATTTTTAATCTTAGCCCCTGTCCCCGCAGGAGGCCTTTGCCTTTTGGTAAATAAGAATTTGTTCTTAACTGACTTGCCTAGTTAAATAAAGGTTAAATAAATGTTAAAATAAAAAATAAATAATAATAAAAACATTGACTCGGTACCCCTTGTAAATAGGCTTGTTATTGTTATGTAATTATCTTGTGTTACTTCTTGATTTATTTAAACATTTTTTATTTACTTTTATTTAGTAAATATTTTCTTAAATGTATTTCTTGAACTGCATTGTTGGTTAAGGGCTTGTTAGTAAGCATTTCACAGTAAGGTCTACACCTGTTGTATTCCACGCATGTGACAAATAAAATTGGATTTGATTTCATAATTTCTCTAAGTTAAATATGGCTGAATGTCACACATCAGAAATCTAGCTATAGAATGTATATCATTTCTATACTGTCACACATCAGAAGCATCTCTTCTATTTCATTATATTTATTTAATTCACTCGTGTTTGATGTACTAATTTATTATCATTGTTTTGTTTCTATTTTTGTGTTGAGACCTGATTAAATACACTTTAAATAAATGGTGATCTGCTTTGACTTGATTTCAATATGTGTACCACAACATCCAATGCATTACAATCTAGTGGTGACACTCCTTCTCTTTGACTTGATACTGAGTACAGGGATTTGCCCCTTGGTATCAAAGCAATGCTATTTATAAAGCTACTTTATTATTACATGAAGTGTTAGGGCACAGATTAATAGCATGGGGAAGTGCTTTGATGTTGAACACTGCTTTCTGCTCCCTCTGATGTCGCTGGTGTTGGCAACTCTGGAGCTTTGATAAATAATACCTGGGCTCATCTCTATTCTCATATCTACGCCTCTACTGACTGTCTGTCTGTCTGTCTGTCTGTCTGTCTGTCTGTCTGTCTGTCTGTCTGTCTGTCTGTCTGTCTGTCTGTCTGTCTGTCTGTCTGTCTGTCTGTCTGTCTGTCTGTCTGTCTGTCTGTCTGTCTGTCTGTCTGTCTGTCTGTCTGTCTGTCTGTCTGTCTGTCTCTGTGTGTGGAGGCTGGATGTTGAGATCTTACAAATTGGACCTTTTCTCTTTGTTTCTCTCTTTCTGTATCTCTGTTTCATTTGTTCACTCTCACTGTTTCTCACTTGTTCTCTCTTTCTTTGTCTCTCTCTTCCCAAAACTTTAATTTGTTGCTTCGAGCGTCGAGATAAAATGTTGGCAGGGGGAAGTCATGACCGAGAAGCAGAAAGAGAAAGTGTGGGGGGATAGAAACAGAGAGGGTCAAAGAGACTGGGAGAGAGAAACACAGAGATAGGTTGACTCAGAGGTTGTTGTTGTGTGGCGTCACAGAGAAAAGTTGATTGAGTCATGCCCAAGTGTCTGTTCTGCCTGTGGCCCGGGAGGCCCATGTCCAGTGTGTGCGTGCGTGAAGGACATTTTCTCTTGATGCACAACACTGAGACAAACAACTGAATCAAACTACGCTGATGCATTTTCATCGGTTCATACTATAACAAACAAAACTTTAACAATCATCTAACTAAAAGTTGCTTTCCCCTGGTGTGAAATAACACAGGAGTGTTTTGTCAGCATACGTTTGCTACACTGATCTGTGACCGCAGTTCGCTAAGAGTTCAAAGGTGACAGTCGGGAACGAACAATCAGGTTACCATGACAGCACACAGTTCCCAGACAGACGCTGTGATGTCACCGAGGTTCCAGTGAAGTGAGATTCTGACTTTCATTTTGTTACAACGCTGGCATGAAAAGGAGACGTCTGACTTTCATTTTGTTACAACGCTGGCATGAAAAGGAGACGACTGGCTTTCATTTTGTTACAACGCTGGCATGAAAAGGAGACGTCTGACTTTCATTTTGTTACAACGCTGGCATGAAAAGGAGACGTCTGACTTTCATTTTGTTACAACGCTGGCATGAAAAGGAGACGACTGGCTTTCATTTTGTTACAACGCTGGCATGAAAAGGAGACGTCTGACTTTCATTTTGTTACAACGCTGGCATGAAAAGGAGACGTCTGGCTTTCATTTTGTTACAACGCTGGCATGAAAAGGAGACGTCTGACTTTCATTTTGTTACAACGCTGGCATGAAAAGGAGACGTCTGGCTTTAATTTTGTTACAACGCTGGCATGAAAAGGAGACGTCTGACTTTCATTTTGTTACAACGCTGGCATGAAAAGGAGACGTCTGACTTTCCACGCAATTTTTCCATCTCTCTCTTTTGCTCTTCCTTTGTTCATTTTAATAGGGCCTGTGTTCTTCATCTTTCTCTCTCTCTCTGACTGCATGTGGCTCTTTAAGAGTCTGTACGATTGTCCCAAATTAAACCCTATTCCCTTTATAGTGCACTGCTTTTGACCAGGGCCCATGCCAAAAGTAGTGCACTATATAGGGAATAGGATATCATTTGGGATGCATCCTATAAGAGACAACCTGCCATCTGTCATGTCTCTCTCTCTCTCTCTCTCTGTCTCCCTCATTGTCTCTCTCTCTCTCTCTCACAGTGGAGAGAAGGTTGAGTCCACTTTCTTTAATGGCAGAAACATGTATTACAACGGATGCACCTGCTAAAGTAGCAGCCGTCCCCTTCTCGCTGTCTCTCCCTCTGCCTCTCCTCCTTTTTCTCTCTCTCTCACTCTCTCTGTCTTTCTCTCTGTCTATTTCTCTCTCCCTCTCACCCGTCTTTCACTCTCTGGCTATCCCCCTCTGTCTTGCTCTGTCTCTCTCTTCTTCTTTTCTCCTCCTTCCTCTTCCAGCGTTCTAGACGTC
This sequence comes from Salmo trutta, assembly GCF_901001165.1. Classification (NCBI taxonomy): domain Eukaryota; kingdom Metazoa; phylum Chordata; class Actinopteri; order Salmoniformes; family Salmonidae; genus Salmo; species Salmo trutta. The sequence goes on along the minus strand of NC_042966.1, from coordinate 37,461,260 downwards.
TAGCTTTTCATGAATGCCTTCTCTCCATGCCTCACGCTTCATAAATGACAGTCTTAACAGTTTGAAAGACATCTGTGCCAATGGCTGTTAATAAGACTCTGTAATTTAGTCTAGGAGGTTCCATTCATTTTGGAACTCGCTCTACAAGCTAGCTAGAGCCAGCTACAGTTGTAAATGGATAGATGTGGTTGATTAGTACAATTATGTCTACTGTGTGTTTATGTATGTGTGTATGCGTGTGTTTGTTTGTTGTTTGTGTGTGTGTGTGTGTGTGTGTGTGTGTGTGTGTGTGTGTGTGTGTGTGTGTGTGTTTGTTTGTTTGTTTGTTTGTGTGTGTGTGTGTGTGTGTGTGTGTGTATGTGTGTGTATGTATGTGTTTGTTTGTTTGTTTGTTTGTATGTGTGTTTGTTTGTATGTGTGAAGTCTTTTTGTAAACAAAGATACCGAGACAATCCCTTCAAGCTCCTTTAGTTTTTTTTCTCCTTACTTTGTGGAATAATCTCCAAAACTCTCAAAAAATGTGATGATTTGGTGCCTCTAGGGCAAATTAGACGCCTGATTACAGGACATTTTTTACTGAAGAATGGGTTTGTTTTCTATGATTGTGTTGTGAAACCTCTGTGGTGCTTTTCGTGGTGTATTGATGTGTACATTTTTTTGTAATTACAGGGTCTCAGCCTGACTCCCTGTCAAAATACAGTCAGTCATGACAGAAGCAGATTCATCATGTACCAACAACTGCTGAATATTCCAAAAAAACAACATCATGTTTCGAAGTTCACTTGCTTTGTCTAAGATGATGAATCTAGCAAAAAAACGTGTTGTGGGTCAGAGTGCAGTATGTATTTAGTTTTATAGCACAAACGTTTGTTATTGCATTTCTCAAACTGGCTTTAAGCCACACAGGGAGCAGGGGGGGTTGCCCTTCCTATAACCGTTTTTAAAAACAACCCAGAGCTGGGTAAATGGTGGACAGTACACATGTTGGGTTATGTTTTATCCAGCCAGTTCAATCACTTAGTTGGGTTATGTGTTATTCAGCCAGTTCAATCACTTAGTTGGGTTATGTGTTATTCAGCCAGTTCAATCACTTAGTTGGGTTATGTGTTATTCAGCCAGTTCAATCACTTAGTTGGGTTATGTGTTATTCAGCCAGTTCAATCACTTAGTTGGGTTATGTGTTATTCAGCCAGTTCAATCACTTAGTTGGGTTATGTGTTATTCAGCCAGTTCAATCACTTAGTTGGGTTATTGAGCCATGATTCACTGGGTCAGATCAGAAGACTGGAGGCGTGGCTTAGTAGGGGAGTGGCATTCAGATAGTTATCTTTGGCCACCCGTGAGAGTAACTGTCATTCTGGTTTATCTGTTCTGTTGTATTGTCAACACATGTCAAAGTTGAGCATTGACACTTTTGTAGCTTAAATAAAGAAATAAAAACAATCCTCTGATAAAGAAGCTGGGCTCATGGATGGCTTTGTACACAAGCATGCACACACACTGCTCCTTGTCAGCCTGTCTTTAGTTAACTAGCTGACAGCTTGAAACAGTCTCATCAGACCTGGAATAGGAAACATAGAAAAATCATTGAGTGTCTCTTTTCAAAGCAGGCAGCTATGGAGGTATACCCCCTCCACACACACAGGTTGGCTGTCTGATGGACCCGTATGAACGATGCCAATGAGAGTGGTTTGAACCAAAATAAATTAACTTAATAAAAATGTGTAATTGAGTCTGGATCATTCATATAGTTGCAAAACATTGAATGGTTTTTCTACCACTGCTATTTTGTATGTCAGAGAAATGCCATTTGTGTGGCTATGTCTTACTTTGTTCTAAAACCTAAACATGTAAATTATGGTGTGCTTGTGTGATGTGTTTTTAGAGGTCTTTGTTGGTGTCTCTCATCTGCTTTTTGCCTATTGACATTTAAAACTTGTTTTTTTGATGTTGGTGGTGCCAGGCGCTCGGTGCTCTATGCTCGGCGGTGTGCTTTTCCTCGAAGGGTTAAGTGTTTGTTAACATATCCTGCAGCATCAACAATAGCCCCACCGGCTTAAACTCATTAGCATAGGGACATGTAGCCGTGGAGAAGCTAAGTGGGGTGAGGGATGGTGGGGGAGTTAGGGAGTTAGGGAGGAGGGAGTGGAGCGAGATGAAGGGAAAGAAGAAGTGTGTTTGTTAGTTTGTTTGAGGGAGGAAAAGGCATGGAGGGTGGGAAAGAGGAAGAGAGGTAGGGAGAGAAGGGGAGGTAAAATGCCTGCCAGTCCTATGTTGTGGTCTATGTCTTTTCTAACTGTATAGAGAGAGGACGAGAGAGAAGAAGAGAGAGAACACAATGAAAGTCATAATTAGACTCCAGCAGTAGCTAGCTGTGTCTAACTCCTGTACTCCTCTGCTTTTCACCGCCCGCCCGCCTGCCTGCCCGCCTGCCTGCCCGCCTGCCTGCCCGCCCGCCCGCCTGCCTGCCTGACACCCAGAAAACAGCTTAGATCTATTTTGTCTGGTGGCTAAGGAGACCGAGAGTTTTGTTTACAGCCTGTTGGTGTTCTCAGTGTAAACACACTCACACACTTGTTAGGAGGAAGAGAGAAAGTGCGGTGCTGGCAACAACATGGTGGTGGGTTTGATTCCTGCATGGGCCTTGCTTTTGTTCTTTCCATCTCTTCTTCAATTTCTCTCTCTCTCTCTCTCTCTCTCTCTCTCTCTCTCTCTCTCTCTCTCTCTCTCTCTCTCTCTCTCTCTCTCTCTCTCTCTCTCTCTCTCTCTCTCTCTCTCTCTCTCTCTCTCTCTCTCTCTCTCTTCTCTCTCTCTCTCTCTCTCTTCTCTCTCTCTTCTCTCTCTTCTCTCTCTCTCTTGTCTCTCTCTCGCTCTCTCTCTTCTCTCTCTTCTCTCTCTCTCTCTTCTCTCTCTCTCTCTTTCTCTCTCTCTTCTCTCTCTTTCTCTCTCTCTCTCTCTCCCTCACTCTCTTTCTCACCCCCTCTCTATAAAGTGAAGTGACAGCAGTGTGCCACTCGACCAGGCGTTTCTTGTCATGAGGATGACACCCTGCCTAGAGGGTCGCTCTCATACACAAACAGAATCAGCTATCTCCTCTCCTCTCCTGACCCCAGCCTACTGGTATCCTACAGAGCCACCTAGGGATCTAAGCCTAGTTGGAGCTTGGTTCATTTGTGCTTTTTCATTATGTTTAATTAGAAGGCGTGGGTAGAGGAGGAGGGGGTGGAGGGGGTGGGGGAGAGGAGAGAAGTAGGAGAGGAGAGAAGTAGGAGAGGAGAGGAGAGGAGAGGAGAGGAGAGGAGAGAAGTAGGAGAGGAGAGGAGAGGAGAGGAGAGGAGAGGAGAGGAGAGGAGAGGAGAGGAGAGGAGAGGAGAGGAGAGAAGTAGGAGAGGAGAGGAGAGGAGAGGAGAGGAGAGGAGAGGAGAGGAGAGGAGAGGAGAGGGGAGGTGGGGATGGAGGGAGGTAGGGAAGGAAGGAGGTAGAGATATAGAGGAGGAGTGGAGGAGAGGAAAGAAGGGAAGGAAACAGATATGGGGAGGGAGGAGGGGATGGAGGTAAGAGAGAGAAGTTGAAAAGAGACATGAATCTGAGAAAGAGGTTGATTAAGATTCATAGGGAAGTGGTGATCACAGTCTCATCTGCCTGCAGTGGACACACACACTCTCTCGCTCTATCTCTCACTCTCTCTCTCGCTCTCTCTCCAAATCAATGGTGTATATTTAACTCTGAAAGTATTTTCAGTGAACATACGAGTCCCACTGAACTGATGTTAAAATAACTTGAAAGTGTTAAAGATTTAACTATGTTTCAGTGTTCCTTAACTCTTAAAGGGTTGAAAAGAACTCAATTTCGGTGTTTGCATAGCTCTACTGTAGAGTAATACACAACACAACAGTGTAAAACATAACACTTGATTTAGAGTAAACTGGACTCACTTTGCTTAGTGCTGTTGCTGTTACACTTTTTCAATGTAAGAAATGAACACCTGTAGTGTTACAGTAAATCATTTTGGGGTGTTGTTTTAACACTGTATGGTGTAAAGCCTAATTTGCATATTTTCCAGGGTGCCTTTTCTTTTTGAGTAAATTGTAGTGTTAACACATATCCGTATACATGGTTGTTGGCCTTTGGCTTTCTAGGCAAATGTCATCATTCAAAGTGAACTCTATGACAATACATTACATATATCCTTAATTATTGGCTTAGTGAGTGGCCCAGTTTTACCTAGTGACGTTACGTTTTACACCAGAGCTCCTAGGCATGCGGCAACATTTGCTAAGCCGTGTGCCGATTCCTGTATCACTTTACCAGAAGCACATGATCTGAAGGTTAGTTTCAATGAACAACCACCTGATTGATTAGGTATTGGTTTGGTAGAAGATTAAAAGGCTACTCCGCGCATGCGCTACGTGGGGTGTGGAACTTCATCTATAATAATTTGGCTGCTCTAAATTCTTTCACCAGCAGGTGCCACTAGTGTACACTGTGTTGATCAAAACCTCGCACCAATGAGCGTGTTTCGGACACAATTGGTTGGAAAACCTCAGTGCTTCGTTTCCCCATCACTAGGATGACCTTAACACAGTGGTGTTAGGAAACTGCTAGTTTACAAGCCATATCAGGCTTGCAAGTCACATTATGCTGGCTTGCAAAGTGATGTGTAATTCCTATTGGAATCCAGCCAGAGTTAGGATGTCCAACAATTGGAATTTTTATTCACCTGCAACCTGCATTCAGAAGGACTGTCAAGGTTTGGGGAAAAAAACACTACCTAAACCATTTAAACCGGAACAACCATTTCAGAAACGGGTGCAATAAATATAGGCTCGTTACATCCCAAGCCGCGTTAGCTCAGAGCATGTGCAGACCAGTTGGCTATCTGTTATGTGAATTTCGTTATCAATGTTCATAAACTTCAATTAATCTACTCAGTCTGCAACCCAGAGTTTGTAAGATTCTGGTTGAATGAAACAGACGAGAGTCCCAGCTTACAATAGTCAAAATGTTTATTCACGACGGTACTCTGAAGTCCATTATACAAAGACATCCATTTTATAGTTCACTCCTTACTTACGCACATACATCCACACAAACAATAGGTGGGTTGTATCCCTCCCCAGAGTTCTCACCACTGTTTATCACTACCCAGCGCTGTCCGTTCCATTCCCCCGAGATTAGAGAAACCTTGAGAAGTACTTCCTGTCCTATTATAAGTTTCTCAGAGTTCTAGCCAGGTCGAGCCACACAGTTTTAATTGTTCTCAGTAATTTCTTCGGCACACACATTCACACACATTTATCTCCCTCCCAGTCCAACCTAGTTAGACTTATGTTTAGTACTTTAATTATTCCTTATACATGCTACATAAACTAATAATCACTAATAGTTAGGTTTCAGCATAGAATTATTTAATCATTATCTTTAAACATATAAATTATTTTATCACTATCCCAGTCTGTTGTCCCCACTTGCTTCAAGATGTCCACCATTGTTCCTTTACCAAAGAAAGTGATGGTAACAGAACTAAATGAATACCGCCCCAACAGATCCACGGATTACACAATCACCATCGCACTGCACACTACCCTATCTCACCTGGACAAGAGGAATAACTATGTAAGAATGCTGTTCATCGACTACAGCACAACCTTCAAGCTTGAGGCCCTGGGTCTGAACTCTGCCCTGTGCAACTGGGTCCTGGGCTTCCTGATGGGCAGACCCTCCGGGCTTCCTGATGGGCTGACCCTCCGGGCTTCCTGAATGGCTGGTAAATTTAGACAAAAACACCACAACACAGGGACCCCACAAGGGTGTGTGCATAGCCCCCTCCTGTACTCCCTGTTCTCCCATGAATGCGTGGCCACGCATGTCTCCAACTCAATCATCGAGTTTGATGATGACACAACAGTTGTATTACCAACATCGACGAGACAGCCTACAGGGAGGGGGTGAGGGACCTGGTGGAGTGGTGCCAGGAAAATAACCTCAACTTCAACAAAATGAAGGAGCTGATTGTGGATTTCAGGAGACAGCAGTGAGTGCATGCCCCCATCCATATCAATGGGAACCCAGTGGAGAGGGTGAAAAGCTTCAAGTTCCTATGTGTATGTCACTGACAAGCTGAAATGGTCCATCCACAGAGACAGGGTGGTGAAGAGGGCTCAACAGCTTCAACCCTCACAAACTTCTACAAATGCACCATGGAGAGCATCCTGTCGGGCTGTATCACCACCTGGTAAGGCAATTGCACCGTCCGCAACCGCAGGGCTCTCCAGAGGGTGGTGCGGTCAGCCTGACGCATCACTAGGGCAACACTGCCTGTGCTCCAGGACATCTACAGCACCCAGAGTCAAAGGAAGGCCAAGAAGATCATCAAGGACCTCAGCCACCTGAGCCACCCCGTTACCATCCAGATGGTGAGGTCAGTACAGGTGCATCAGAGCTGTGATCGAAAGACTGAAAAACAGCTTTTATCTTAAGGTCATCATACTGTTAAATAGTCACCACTAGTCGGGCTCCACCTAGTACCCTGCCCTGAACTTAATCACAGAAAGAGAGAGAAAGAGAGAGGAGAAAGAGAGAGAGAGAGAAGAGAGAGAGAGAGAGAGAGAGAGAGAGAGAGAGAGAGAGAGAAGAAAGCAACACTGTAAATGACCATAGAGAAATCAACAGAGAAAGTGTTGTCAGTTAACCAAGACAAGGAGGCTTCCATTTTCCCTTTCTCTTCCTGGAAGGGATGGTCCAGTGTCTAGACAGCCACAATTGGTGAAGATGATGTAGATGCCTTGCAGTGAAGGAGTGGGCAAATGGTATTTGATACTGTCACTTTGAAGCGGTGTGTGTGTGTGTGTGTGTGTGTGTGTGTGTGTGTGTGTGTGTGTGTGTGTGTGTGTGTGTGTGTGTGTGTGTGTGTGTGTGTGTGTGTGTTTGCGCACGCTCTTGTGTGTGTACACAATGTAAGCATGCCAACGTCTGTTTCCCTTCTTTACATATTTAATAGGACATGACCATCTTCCGACAGATGATACCCATGTCTCTCCCTGAACCAAATGCATTTTAAGAAGTTGGCAACACTAATTAACGCGGTGAATATATATATATATATACATATATATATATATAATATTTTTTTTGCCTCAATACAGTCTCACCAATTAACTGGTATTTTTGGAACACAACAAAAATAGAGCTTATTATCATGGTTGTATTTTTATATCAGAATAATATTTTGGTATAATAATCTCTCTCTGGCCTAGATAGTAGGGCTCTCGTGCATGAGGGTTACAGATTGTTGTTTATGCCAATAAACTTTGTTTGACCCCGAGTGAAGTTTTATACACTCTGTTTTATCAACATCACCTGATGTTGGAAACAATGTCAGAGAAAGATACACATAGAACCTGGTATATGTTACTACTGAAATGCCTCTCTGGAAAATATATTTCTGTAAGGCCTCTCTGGAAAATATCTTCTCTGTAAGGCCTCTCTGGAAAATATCTTGTCTGTAAGACCTCTCTGGAAAATATATTGTCGGTAAGGCCCCTGGAAAATATTTAGTCGGTAAGGCCTCTCTGGAAAATGTATTGTCTGTAAGGCCTCTCTGGAAAATATTTTCTCTGTAAGGCCTCTCTGGAAAATATTTTGCCTGTAAGACCTATCTGGAAAATATTTTGTCTGTAAGGCCTCTCTGGAAAATATATTGTCTGAAAGGCCTCTCTGGAAATGTTTCTATCAGTGTCCCAAACGGCACCTTTTTCTCCACAGAGTAAATCATATACTTTTGACCAGAACCGTTTGGCCCTGTTAACCTCAGAGAAAGTGAGTACATCATATACTTTTGACCAGAACCGTTTGGCCCTGTTGGGGGAGGACGTTGTTAACCTCAGAGGAAGTGATTGAGAATAAGAGAGACAGAGGAAGAACAAAAAATGGACCTATTTCCTTTCCTTCTCAAACTGCATATCAAAGCTTTTTGTTCTGGTTAGTTTCAAAGTGTAGATTTTTTTTTTTTCAACCCCACTGTCCTAAAAACACAAAGTTTTGTATTCTCTTCTCTCTTTTTTCTCTCTTCTCACCCTTTCAGCCTTTCATGAGCTTTTGTGGGAATTAATGAATCTTCTAGCGAGCACAGCATCATTTAAAACAAATGATTATATTGCAATTTCACACTCATTTGCATGGCCTTGCGAAGTCCTCTTATGAAAGTCATATATTATTCTGTCTGCACTGCCCAAGCAATTTAGATGGAAACAGGGAGAAAAAGGAAAAACAGTCACACTGTTCAGTCACACCACATGTTCCTACTTTAATTTAATATGCCAGAGATCTATGTTGAATGAAGTTCACTCTCATAGGAGGACATGGTGATGGTGTACGTGGAGGGGTACGCCGCAGGCGGATGTGTGGGTGTCAAATCATATCAAAAATCAGAGTCAATGTGCGTGGGCACCGGTTAGTTGAGGTAATATGTACATGTAGGTAGAGTTATTAAAGTGACTATGCATAGATGATAACAACAGAGAGTAGCAGCGTTGTAAAAGAGGGGGAGAGGGGGGAAAATGCAAATAGTCTGGGTAGCCATTTGATTAGATGTTCAGGAGTCTTATGGCTTGGGGGTAGAAGCTGTAAAAGCCTCTTGGACATAGACTTGGCACTACGGTACCGCTTGCCATGCGGTAGCAGAGATAACATTCTATGACGAGGGTGGCTGGAGTCTTTGACACTTTTTAGGGCCTTCCTCTGACACCGCCTGGTATAGAGGTCCTGGATGGCAGGGAGCTTGGCCCCAGTGATATACTGGGCCGTTCGCACTATGCTCTGTGGTGCCTTGCGGTCAGAGGCCGAGCAGTTGCCATACCAGGTGGTGATGTAACCAGTCAGGATGCTCTCAATGGTGCAGCTGTAAAACCTTTTGAGTATCTGAAGACCCATGCCAAATCTTTTCAGTCTCCTGAGGGGAATAGGTTTTATCGTGCCCTCTTCACAACTGCCTTGGTGTGCTTGGACCATGTTAGTTTGTTGGTGATGTGGACTTGAAGTTCTCAACCTGCTGCACTGTAGCCCTGCCGATGAGAATGGGGGCGTGCTCTGGCCTCTTTTTCCTGTAGTGTGTGCCAATGTGAGTTGGATGTCTGCGGTTGTCTGTGTGTGCATTGCAATTGACATTCCATAGTCACCAAAGCATTTTCTATTGCTATTTCCAGCCTGTAAGGGGGAATATGCTGATAGAATATTGCATAGCAGTCATCTTATCTATACCTTCCTTCATTCAACTTTCAGAGCCAGTTTACCAGACACAGAATAAGCCTAATACTAGACAAAAAGCGTGTTTAATGCAATTCACTTTTGAGGACATAACATAAGGCTATGTATAGGTTTAATATCTATCTTCATGTGTCTGTGTCTTAATCGTTGTCCCGGAAACAGGCCCTCAAAGTTAAAACTAATGCCCAGAACTCTAGAACTAAAGGGATAGAGGACAGTGAATTTAACACCCAAACAGATGTTTCTATCCTGCTTCTCTGGTTAGAACTCTGTACATCTGGCTGTGTGTTTCAGCATTCTAACAACAACCATGGTCTTATTGAAATACTGTCTGCAAGACTGCTCAGTGGATGAATACACTAATGTTGGATTCCACTAACACGCGCAGTGTTTGTGTGAGTGTGTGTGTGGGTGATTATACTAATGTGTGATTGTGTATTATACTAACGTCTCATTCATTTGCTTGTTTCAGTATGAAAAGATTAGTGATGATTTGATGATAAGCTTGATGAATGATTTAGAATAAAATGTCATTATACTTCCTCTTGTTTCTCTGTCCTTCTTTTGTTTACAAATTAATGTTCTGTGTGGCTTTCTTCAGCTAGAGCTGTGAGTCTCTCTCTTTCTCTCTCTCTTAATTCAATTACATTTAAGGGCTTTATTGGCATGGGAAACATATGTTAACATTGCCAAAGCAAGTGAAGTAGATAGTTAACAAAAGTGAAGGAAGTAAACAATACAAATTAAACAGTAAAAATTACAGTCACAAAGTACCAAAAGAATAAAGAGCCAGGCTGCTTACGGCGGCCTTTCTCAATAGCAAGGCCATGCTCACTGACTCTGTACATATTCAAAGCTTTCCTTAGCTTTGGGTCAGCCACAGTGAACAGGTATTCTGCCACTGTGTAGGGCCAAATAGCATTCTAGTTTTCTCTGTTATTCTTTCCAATGTGTCAAGTAATTATCTTTTTGTTTTCACATTATTTGGTTGTGTCTAATTGTGTTGCTGTCTGGGGCTCTGTGGGGTCTGTTTGTGTTTGTGAGCAGAGCCCCAGGACCAGCTTGCTTCGGGGACTCTTCCTCAGGTGCATCTCTCTGCAGGTTATGGAAGGTTTGGGAATCAGTTTATTTTAGGTGGTTGTAGAATTTAACGTCTCTTTTCTGAATTTTGATAATTAGCGGGTATCGGCCTAATGCATTATTTGATGTTCTGCGTTGTACACTGAGGATATTTTTGCAGAATTCTGCATGCATAGTCTCAATTTGGTGTTTGTCCCATTTTGTGAACTCTTGGTTGGTGAGTAGACCCCAGACCTCACAACCATAAAGGGAAATGGGTTATATAATTGATTCAAGTATTTTTAGCCAGATCCTAATTGGTATGTTGAATTTTATGTTCCTTTTGATGGCAAAGAAGGCCCTTTTTGCCTTTTTGCCTATCTCAGATCGTTCACAGCTTTGTGGAAGTTACCTGTTGTGCTGATGTTTTGGCCAGGGGATGTATAGTTTTTTGTGTGCTCTAGGGAAATGGTATCTAGATGGAATTTGTATTTGTGGTCCTGGCAACTGGACCTTTTTTGGAACACTATTATTTTGTCTTACTGAGATTTACTGTCAGGGCCCAGGTCTGTGCAGAAGATCAAGATGCTGCTGTAGGCCCTCGTATGTTGGGGACAGAAGCACCAGATCATTAACTAACTATAGACATTCTAGTAGGGTGAGGCCAGGTGCTGCAGACTGTTGTAGTGCCCTCACCAATTTGTTGACATATATGTTGAAGAGGGTGGAGCTTAATAAGCTGAATCCCTGTCTCACCCCACGGCCCTGTGGAAAGAAATGTGTGTTTTTTGCCAATATTAACTGCACACTTGTTGTTTGTGTACATAGATTTTATAATGTTGTATGTTTTCCCCCAACACCTCTCTCCATCAATTTGTGTAGCAGACCCTCATGCCAAATTGAGTCAAAAGCTTTTCTGAAATCAACAAAGCATGACAATAGTTTGGCTTTGTTTTGGTTTGTTTGTTTGTCAATTTGGGTGTGCAGGGTGAATAAGTGGTCTGTCATACAGTAATTTTGTAAAAAAACTATTTGACATTTGCTCAGTACAAGTCTGCTGTTAATGATAATGTAGAGGCTTTTCTCAAGGTTGCTGTTGATGCAAATCCCACGGTAGATCTGGCGCATGTGGGACGAACTCGTCCCACCTACGTAACAGCCACTGAAATCCAGTGGCGCGATTTTTGAATCGTTAGAAATACTATTACTTCAATTTCTCAAACATATGACTATTTTACAGCTATTTAAAGACAAGAATCTCGTTAATCTAACCCCACTGTCCGATTTCAGAAAGGCTTTACAACGAAAGCAAAACATTAGATTATGTCAGCAGAGTGCCCAGCCAGAAATAATCAGACACCCATTTTTCAAGCTAGCATATAATGTCACATAAAACCAAACCACAGCTAAATGCAGCACTAACCTTTTATGATCTTCATCAGATGACACACCTAGGACATTGTGTTATACAATACATGCATGTCTGTTCAATCAAGTTCATATTTATATCAAAAAACAGCTTTTTACATTAGCATGTGACGTTCAGAAAAAGCATAACCCCCGCAAACTTCCGGGGAATTTACTAACAGTTTGCTAAATTACTCACGATAGACGTTCACAAAAAGTATAACAATTATTTTAAGAATTATAGATACATTACTCCTCTATGCACTCGATATGTCCGATTTTAAAATAGCTTTTCGGATGAAGCACATTTTGCAATAATCTAAGTACATAGCCCGGCATCACAGGGCTAGCTATTTAGACACCCACCCAGGTCAGCCTCCACCAAAATCACATTTCCTATAAGAAAAATGTTCTTACCTTGCTTGTTCTTCGTCAGAATACACTGCCAGGACTTCTACTTCAATAACAAATGTTGGTTTGGTCCCAAATAATCCATCGTTATATCCAAACAGCGACGTTTTGTTCATGAGTTCTAGACACTATCAGAATGCTTCATCGCGGTGTCGCGCATGGCGCATTGGCGTGACAAAAATGTCTAAATATTCCATTACCGTACTTCGAAGCATGTCAACCGCTGTTTAAAACCAATTTTTATGCTATTTATCTCGTAGATAAGTGATAATATTCCGACCGGGAATATGCATTGAGCCTAAACAGCCGAATAAATTTCTCCTCAGGAGCGAATCGTGCACGCGCCTCATTCAAAGGTCATCTGAGCAGCCACTTACAAAAGGTGATAATGTGTTTCAGCCTGAGGCTCCCTCGTAAACCTTCAGGTTTTTCGCGGGTTCTGAGAGCCTATTGGAGCCCTGGGAATTGTCACGTTACAGCTAAGATCCTTACTTTTCAATAAAAAGATGCAAGACGCACGACTCCTTGTCAGACAGGGTACTTCCTGCTTGAAACCTTGTCAGGTTTTTGCCTGCCATAGGAGTTCTGTTATACTCACAGACACCATTCAAACAGTTTTAGAAAATTCAGAGTGTTTTCTATCCAAACCTGAACAATAATATGCATATTCTAGCTTCTGAGTTGGTGTAGGAGGCAGTTAAAAATGGGAACATATTTTTTCCAAAATTCTCAATACTGCCCCCTATCCCAAACAGGTTATTGGGGTCAAATTTGTCTTCACTTTGGTGTATTGGGGTGATCACTCCTTGGTTCCAAATATGGGGGAAGATGCCAGAGCTAAGGATGATGTTAAAGAGTTTAAGTGTAGCCAATTGGAATTTGTGGTGTGTGTATTTTATCGTTTCATTGAGGATACCATCAACACCACAAGTCTTTTGGGGTTGGAGGGTTTGTATTTTGTCCTGTTGTTCATTCAATGTAATTGGATAATCCAGTGGGTTCTGGTAGTCTTTAATAGTTGATTCTTAGATTTGTATTTGATCATGTATATGTTTTTTCTGTTTGTTCTTTGTTATAGGGCCAAGAAGATTGGAGAAGTGGTTTACCTATACATCTCCGTTTCTGGATAGATAACGCTTCGTTTTGTTGTTTGTTTATTGTTTCCCAATTTTCTCAGAAGTGGTTAGAGTCTGTGGATTTTTCCATTAAATTGAGCTTATTTCTGATTTGCTTTTCCTTCTTTCTCCATATTGTATTTCTCTATTGTTTTAGTGATTCACCATAATGAAGACGTTGGCTCAGGTTTTCTGGGTCTCTACACTTTTGGTTGGATAGGTTTCTCAATTTCTTTCTTATAGTTTTGCATTCTTCATCAAACTGATAAACAATTTGTCATTGTTGTTCATTTTCCTCAGTTCTCTGTTTGAAATGTTTAGATTTAATAGGGAAGCTGAGAGGTCAAATACACAACCGGTCAAAAGTTTTAGAACACCTTGTCATGGTTGTCGTAAGAATGGGACCAAGGTGCAGAAGATGTTGAGTTCCACATATTTATTACAAAGTAAAACTTTAAGCAAAAGCAAATAAATCAATAAACGAACACACGAAACGTGACTATGTGTTGTACATGCACAAACACAAAACAATAACCCACAAACACAGGTGGGAAAAATAGCTACTTAAATATTATCCCCAATTAGAGGCAACGATTACCAGCTGCCTCTAATTGGGAACCAAACCAAAAGATCAACATAGAAATTTTAAACTAGAACACCCCCTCGTCACGCCCTGACCTACTACACCATAGAGAAACAAGGGCTCTATATGGTCAGGGCGTGACAGTACCCCCCCAAAGGTGCGGACTCCAGCCGCAAAACCTGAAACCAAATGGGAGGGTTTGGGGCGGTGACTAGTGTTGGTGGCAGCTCCGGTGCGGGTCGTAGACCCCCCCCAGACCCTGGATCCGGCCATGGTGCTGGGCTGAACGAAGTGCCTGGACTGGGCATCGGCGTAGAGATGGACCGTCGCAGGAGGTTCCAGACCGTGGACCGTCGCAGGAGGTTCCAGATCGTGGACCGTTGCAGGAGGTTCCGGACCGTGCACTGTCGCAGGAGGTTCCAGATCGTGGACCATTGCAGGAGGTTCCGGACCGTGGACCGTCGCAGGAGGTTCCGGACCGTGAACCATCGCCAGAAGCTCCGCACCGGGAACCGTCGCCGGAAGCTCCAGACCGGGAACCGTCGCCGGAAGCTCCGGACCGGGAACCGTCGCCGGAAGCTCCGGACCGTGAACCGTTGCCGGAAGCTCCGGACCGTGAACCGTCGCCGGAAGCTCTGGACTGTCAATGCGCACTGGAGGCCTAGGGCGTGGAGCCGGTACAGGTGGCACCGGACTGGTGACACGCACTTCAGGGCGAGTGGGAGGAGCAGGCACAGGACGTACCGGACTGGTGACACGCTCTTCAGGGCGAGTGCGAGGAGCAGGCACAGGACGTACCGGACTGGTGACACGCTCTTCAGGGCGAGTGCGAGGAGCAGGCACAGGACGTACCGGACTGGGGAGGCGCACTGGGGGCCTGATGCGTGGGGCCGGCACAGGTTGCACCGGACTGGTGACACGCACTTCAGGGCGAGTGCGAGGAGGAGACACAGGACGTACCGGACTGGGAATGCGCCTTGGAGGCCAGACGCGTGGAACCGGCCCAGGTTGCACCAGACTGCTAACTGGATCCTCTGGTCGGATGTTGAGCAGAACACACTTGCACAACATCTCTCTCATCTCTCTCTCTTCCAACTTCCCCATTGCCTCCCTGACGGTCTCTGGCTCTTCAGGGCAAGTGCAGGGAGCAGCCACATGAAGTACCGGGCTGGGGAGGCGCACTGGAGATCTGGTGATTGGAGCCAGCACAGATGGCACTGGACTGATGACCCGATCTTCAGCCCGCCTGCGCTGCAGCTTATTCTTTGCCAACATCATTCTCCGATATCCTTCTTCACATTCCTCCCAGGCAGGCTCTGGCTCTCTCCTTGGGTTGACCGACTACTTCTCTATCGCCTGCTCCATGTGTTCTGGCTCTTCCTGCGGCTCAGCCATCCACCCCTTGTGCCCCCCCCCAAAACAATCTTGGGGTTGTCATTGGGCTTTCTGTGGCCGCGAACCCTGGCGTCGTCGCTGTCCTCCATTATTACCTTCCGTCTGTCACCAAGGAAGGGTTTCGCATCCACCCATCACTTCTTCCCATGTCCAAAACTCCTTTACCTCGTGGATACGCTGCCTTGTCCTCTTTTGTTGGGATATTCTGTCATGGTTGTTGTAAGAATGGGACCAAGGCGCAGCGGATGTTGAGTTCCACATATTTATTACAAAGTGAAACTTTAAGCAAAAGCAAATAAATCAATAAACGAACACATGCACCAACATAAAACAATATCCCACAAACACAGGTGGGAAAAATAGCTACTTAAATATGATCCCCAATTAGAGGCAACGATTACCAGCTGCCTCTAATTGGGAACCAAACCAAAACATCAACATAGAAATTTTAAACTAGAACACCCCCTCGTCACGCCCTAACCTACTACACCATAGAGAAACAAGGGCTCTATATGGTCAGGGCGAGACAGTACCCCCCCCCCACCCCCCACAGAAATTACACCCCAAATAAATGCTTCACAGAGTTCAAGTAACAGACACATCTCAACATCAACTGTTCAGGCCTTCATGGTCGAATTGCTGCAAATAAACCACTACTAAAGGACACCAATAATAAGAAGAGACTTGCTTGGGCCAAGAAACATGGAGGAGAAGGTGTTATGGTGTGGGGGTGCTTTGCTGTCAGTGATTTATTTAGAATTCAAGGCACAGTTAAACAGCATGGCTACCACAGTATCCTGCAGCGATACCTCATCCCATCTGGTTTGGGCTTAGTGGGACTATCATTTGTTTTTCAACAGGATAATGACCTAACACACCTCCAGGCTGTGTAATGGCTATTTGACCAGAACTTAGAGTGATGGAGTGCTACATCAGATGAGCTGGCCTCCATAAACCCCCGACCTCAACCAAATTGAGAAGGTTTGGAATGAGTCGGACTGCAGAATGAAAGAATAGCAGCCAATAACTGCTCAGCATATGTGTGGAAACTCCTTTAAGACGGTTGGAAAAGCATTCCAGGTGAAGCTGGTTGAGAGAATGACAAGAGCGTGCAAAGCTGTCATCAGGGCAAAGGGTGGTTATTGAAAGAATCTAAGAATCTATTTGTTTAACACTTTTTTGATTACTACATGATTCCATATGTGTTATTTGATCATTTTGATGTCTTTGCTATTATTCTACAATGTAGAAAATAGTAAAAAATAAAGAAAAACCCTTGAATGAGGAGGTGTTCTAAAACTTTTGACCGGTTGTGTGTACTGTTTAGGTTTTCAACTGTCAAGTTTACACCTTAACTATTACAGTGACACTTTTTGTCCAGGAAGTTGTCTCCTAATTGTTTTTTGGAAGGTTTCCACACTACTTTCCTTCTATCTATAGCATTTCGTGATATTCAGTTCCTTTGGCTTTGATGCCTCATGATTGAGTATTGCTCTGTTCATTGTGATTTTGCTGTGATCTGATAGGAGTGTCAGTGGGTGACTGTGAACGCTCTGACATTCTGGATTGAGGTCAGTGATAAAGGAGTCTACAGTACTACTGCCAAGAGATGAGTTATAGGTGTACCAACTGCAGGAGTCCCCTCGAAGCCTACCATTGACTATGTACATACCCAGCATGCAACAGAAATGCAGGAGTTGTGACCTGTTGTCGTAGTTGTTTCTAGGGGGCATATGGGGGAGGGAATGCTGTCACCTCCAGGCATGTGTTTGTCCCATGTGTGCTGAGGGTGTCAGGTTCTTGTCCAGTTCTGGCATTTAGATTGCCACAGACTAGTACATGTCCCTGGGCCTGGAAATTATAGATTGTTTGCTCTGTTTTAGATACTTTCCTTTTGAATTTCTAGCAAAATGTAAAATGTTCCTGTTTTGATAAATTTAATAGAGTAAGTTAGGTCTGCTCTATATCAAATTAGCATACCCCCCGAGTCCCTTCCCTGTTTCACACCTGGTAGTTTTATTTTAACCTTTATTTAACTAGGCAAGTCAGTTAAGAACAAATTCTTATTTACAATGACGGCCTACCCCGGCCAAACCCGGACAATGCTGGGCCAATTCTGCGTCGCCCTATGGGCCTCCCAATCAAATCAAATCAAATGTATTTATATAGCCCTTCTTACATCAGCTGATATCTCAAAGTGCTGTACAGAAACCCAGCCTAAAACCCCAAACAGCAAGCAATGCAGGTGTAGAAGCACGGTGGCTAGGAAAAACTCCCTAGAAAGGCCAAAACCTATGAAGAAACCTAGAGAGGAACCAGGCTATGAGGGGTGGCCAGTCCTCTTCTGGCTGTGCCGGGTGGAGATTATAACAGCACATGGCCAAGATGTTCAAATGTTCATAAATGACCAGCATGGTCAAATAATAATAATCATAGTAGTTGTCGAGGGTGCAACAAGTCAGTAACACAACAGTAAGTGTCAGTTGGCTTTTTCATAGCCGATCTTTGTGAGTATCTCTACCGCTCCTGCTGTCTCTAGAGAGTTGAAAACAGCATGTCTGGGACAGGTAGCACGTCCGGTGAACAGGTCAGGGCTCCAGCAGGTCTGGGACAGCAGGTCTGGGACAGGTAGCACGTCCGGTGAACAGGTCAGGGTTCCATAGCCACAGGCAGAACAGTTGTAACTGGAGCAGCAGCACGGCCAGGTGAACTGGGGACAGCAAGGAGTCATCAAGCCAGGTAGTCCTGAGGCATGCTCCTAGGGCTCAGGTCCTCCGAGAGAGAGAAAGAAAGAAAGAGAAAAAGAGAGAATTAGAGAGAGCATATTTAAATTCACACAGGACACCGGAAAAGACAAGAGAAATACTCCAGATGTGATGGACTGACCCTAGCCCCCCGACACAAACTACTGCAGCATAAATACTGGAGGCTGAGACAGGAGGGGTCAGGAGACACTGTGGCCCCATCCGATGAAACCCCCGGACAGGGCCAAACAGGTAGGATATAACCCCACCCACTTTGCCAAAGCACAGCCCCCACACCACTGGAGGGATATCTCCAACCACCAACATACCATCCCGAGACAAGGCCGAGTATAGCCCACAAAGATCTCCGCCACGGCACAACCCAAGGGAGGGCGCCAACCCAGACAGGAAGACCACGTCAGTGACTCAACCCACTCAAGTGACGCACCCCTCCCAGGGACGGCATGGAAGAACACCAGAAAGCCAGTGACTCAGCCCCTGTAATAGGGGTAGAGGCAGAGAATCCCAGTGGAAAGAGGGGAAAATGGCCAGGCAGAGACAGCAAGGGCGGTTGCTCCAATCACCAATCACGGCCGGATGTGATACTGCAGGGATTCAAACCAGGAACTGTAATGACGCCTCTTGCACTGATATGAAGTGCCTTAGACCGCTGCATCACTCAGGTAGTTTGGTGGATGGAACTGCCAGCTCTCTGTAACCTAGAGGGCAACCAGTGAGTCCATCTTCTCTATATCATGTTTCTTGTAGGATGACAATGTCTGTATTTCCGATTTCTTTGGTGAAGTCCAGGTTCCTGCTCTTTAGACCAAAGGCAGATGACCTCATGACTTGGATATTCCAGGATGAGATAGTGAAGGCTTTGTGTTCCATAAAGTGTCCATTGTTGTTAGTCATGTGGTTTGGACTAAGGTCAGTGAGTGTGAGCAGAGCCTGCTGAGCATCTGGTACATGCCATTGGCTTGGGCTAGTGTAAGAGTGGGGGTTGGGCCTGTTTGCCTACACACAGTCTGGGAGTATTTGTGACTTTCATGTTGAGGCCCTCTTTGCGGCATTGGGAGGTATGGGGTGGGCAGGAGGAGCATACGTCTGATCTGAGGGGGCCTAAATGGGATGTGGGTATGGTTGACTTGGGGTTGTTGATTGGTTGGGGTGGGGGTATGAATGTGGCTGGTGGTGTTGTGGTCTGGATGTAGGTCCTCTATGTGTTGTACCGCAGGTCTGGGCTGGTGTCTGTTTGGTCTGGGAGAGTGTCTCTGGTCTGGGAGGGTGTCTCTCTGGTCTGGGAGGGTGTCTCTCTAGTCTGGGAGAGTGTCTCTCTGGTCTGGGAGGGTGTCTCTCTGGTCTGGGAGGGTATCTCTCTGGTCTGGGAGGTTGTCTCTCTGATCTTGGAGGGTGTCTCTCTGGTCTGGGAGGGTATCTCTCTGATCTGGGAGGGTGTCTCTCTGGTCTGGGAGGGTATCTCTCTGGTCTGGGAGGGTGTCTCTCTGGTCTGGGAGGGTATCTCTCTGATCTGGGAGGGTGTCTCTCTGGTCTGGGAGGGTATCTCTCTGGTCTGGGAGGGTGTCTCTCTGGTCTGGGAGGGTATCTCTCTGGTCTGGGAGAGTGTCTCTCTGGTCTGGGAAGGTTTCTCTCTGGTCTGGGAGAGTGTCTCTCTGGTCTGGGAGGGTATCTCTCTGGTCTGAGAGGGTGTCTATCTGGTCTGGGAGGGTGTCTCTCTGGTCTGGGAGGGTATCTCTCTGGTCTGGGAGGGTGTCTCTCTGGTCTGGGAGGGTGTCTCTCTGGTCTGGGAGAGTGTCTCTCTGGTCTGGGAGAGTGTCTCTGGTCTGGGAGAGTGTCTCTGGTCTGGGAGGGTGTCTCTCTGGTCTGGGAGGGTGTCTCTCTGGTCTGGGAGGGTGTCTCTCTGGTCTGGGAGGGTATCTCTCTGATCTGGGAGGGTGTCTCTCTGGTCTGGGAGGCTATCTCTCTGGTCTGGGAGGGTGTCTCTCTGGTCTGGGAGGGTGTCTCTCTGGTCTGGGAGGGTGTCTCTCTGGTCTGGGAGGGTATCTCTCTGATCTGGGAGGGTGTCTCTCTGGTCTGGGAGGGTATCTCTCTGATCTGGGAGGGTGTCTCTCTGGTCTGGGAGGGTGTCTCTCTGGTCTGGGAGGTTATCTCTCTGGTCTGGGAGAGTGTCTCTCTGGTCTGGGAGGGTATCTCTCCGGTCTGGGAGGGTGTCTCTCTGGTCTGGGAGGGTGTCTCTCTGGTCTGGGAGGGTATCTCTCTGGTCTGGGAGAGTGTCTCTGGTCTGGGAGGGTATCTCTCTGGTCTGGGAGGGTGTCTCTGGTCTGGGAGAGTGTCTCTGGTCTGGGAGGGTATCTCTCTGGTCTGGGAGGGTGTCTCTCTGGTCTGGGAGGGTGTCTCTCTGGTCTGGGAGAGTGTCTCTCTGGTCTGGGAGAGTGTCTCTGGTCTGGGAGAGGGTCTCTGGTCTGGGAGGGTGTCTCTCTGGTCTGGGAGGGTGTCTCTCTGGTCTGGGAGGGTGTCTCTCTGGTCTGGGAGGGTATCTCTCTGATCTGGGAGGGTGTCTCTCTGGTCTGGGAGGCTATCTCTCTGGTCTGGGAGGGTGTCTCTCTGGTCTGGGAGGGTGTCTCTCTGGTCTGGGAGGGTGTCTCTCTGGTCTGGGAGGGTATCTCTCTGATCTGGGAGGGTGTCTCTCTGGTCTGGGAGGGTATCTCTCTGATCTGGGAGGGTGTCTCTCTGGTCTGGGAGGGTGTCTCTCTGGTCTGGGAGGTTATCTCTCTGGTCTGGGAGGGTATCTCTCTGGTCTGGGAGGGTATCTCTCTGGTCTGGGAGGGTATCTCTCTGGTCTGGGAGGGGGTCTCTCTGGTCTGGGAGGGGGTCTCTCTGGTCTGGGAGGGTATCTCTCTGGTCTGGGAGGGTATCTCTCTGGTCTGGGAGGGTATCTCTCTGGTCTGGGAGAGTGTCTCTCTGGTCTGTTGAGCTGTAGCTTCTTTGTGAGGTGTTGGGACCGCGGTCTCTCTCTCTCATCTACCCTCATCACTTTCTCTCTCTCTCTCTCTTTCCCTCCTTCTTATTCTTTTCATCCCTCGCTCCCTCTCTGCAATAACCAGCAGTGGTCTCATTAGCTACTTGTGTAATTCTTCAGGGAGCCTGGAGGCTGTTTCATGACTTTCCTTCTGCTATAACTCATCATCGCTGCAGCACTGTGGTTCATATTTTTGTTACTTACTCCAGGCATAGCCTGGGTCACATATCATATCAGTGTGTGTGTGTGTGTGTGTGTGTGTGTGTGTGTGTGTGTGCTCACATAATACACAAAGTGTTGTTCACACTCACACTGCCACTAGTAGTTGGGCTGAAGGCAGCTGGTGCTTGCTGGGTGGTGTTTGTGAGTGTTTGTGTGAGTGTGTCATGGGGCTGCTGTCCCTATTATTCACTGGCTGTTGTGAATTTTTGTTTTGGAGCGAAACATTCATTCACTTCAAAGAGAAGAGCGGAGAGAGGAGAGAGGAGAGAGGAGAGAGGGATGAGGGGAAAGGAGAGAGGAGAAAGGAGAGAGGCGAGAGGAGAGAGGGATGAGGGGAAAGGAGAGGGGAGAGAGGAGAGAGGAGAGAGGAGAGATTTATGTACTTCATTATCAACCCCAGGAGCAGAGGGGATTGAGGGAGAGAGGTAGAGAGGGAAAGAGAGAGATTGAGAGACACAGAAAGAGACACAGATAGAGACAGACACAGACAAACAGAGAAACAGACTGAGAAACAGACAGACAGACAGACAGACAGACAGACAGACAGACAGACAGACAGACAGACAGACAGACAGACAGACAGACAGACAGACAGACAGACAGACAGACAGACAGACAGACAGACAGACAGACAGACAGGTCTGATTTTATTAACACAGGTTCTACATTATAGACCTGTAGGCTGTCACTGCCTAGATTACAGATTATGTGGACCTCTTTTTCCACCCTCTTTCCACAACCTTCCAGCTGTCCACACTTCACATCCTACCCCGCCTGTACCAGTAACACACTACTTTTAAACAGGGCCCATAGGGATGTAGAGAATAGAGTTCCATTTAGGACGCGTCCTATCTCTCATTCCACTACAGATGACATTGTTCACTCACTTTCTATGTCGTTTTTTTATCTCTTCACGGAAGTTTAGGCAAATATTTGTCATGACACGGTTCCCTGGTGTGTTTGATAGCGTCTGCATCAACATCATGTTTACATCTTACATGGCAATTACCACACATGACCACCAACAGAACACCTCCCACAGACGATGCACATTATGATACAAGAGAGGCCTTGTTTAGGCTCCTCCATTATACAGCGGGAAAAGTTGTGACGTCGTGTGTGTGTGCGTGCGTGTGTGTGTCTCTTAGCTCTCCCCCCTTCTTTCCTCTCTCCCTCTATCCTTCCCTCTCTCTCTCTCTCTTTATCCTTCCCTCTCCCTCTCTCTCTCTCTATCCTTCCCTCTCCCTCTCTCTTTATCCTTCCCTCTCCCTCTCCCTCTCTCTTTATCCTTCCCTCTCCCTCTCCCTCTCTCTTTATCCTTCCCTCTCCCTCTCTCTCTCTATCCTTCCCCCTCTCTCTCTCTATCCTTCCCTCTCTCTCTCTCTATCCTTCCCTCTCCCTCTCTCTCTCTATCCTTCCCCCTCTCTCTCTCTATCCTTCCCTCTCTCTCCCTCTATCCTTCCCTCTCTCTCTCTCTCCTTCCCTCTCCCTCTCTCTCTCTATCCTTCCCTCTCCCTCTCTCTTTATCCTTCCCTCTCCCTCTCTCTCTCTATCCTTCCCTCTCTCTCACTCTATCCTTCTCTCTCTCTCTCTCTCTCACTCTATCCTTCAATCTCTCCCTCTCCTCTATCCTTCTCTCTCTATCCTTCCATCTCTATCCTTCCCTCTCCCTCTCTTTATCCTTCCCTCTCTCTCTCTCTCTATCCTTCCTTCCCTCTCTCTCTCTCTCTTTATCCTTCCCTCTCCCTCTCTCTTTATCCTTCCCTCTCCCTCTCTCTTTATCCTTCCCTCTCTCTCTCTCTCTCTCTCTCTCTCTATCCTTCCCTCTCTCTCTCTCTCTCTCTCTCTCTCTCTATCCTTCCCTCTCTCTCTCTCTCTCTCTCTCTCTCTATCCTTCCCTCTCTCTCTCTCTCTCTCTCTTTATCCTTCCCTCTCTCTCTCTATCCTTCCCCCTCTCTCTCTCTCTCTCTCTATCCTTCCCTCTCTCTCTCTCTCTCTCTCTCTCTTTATCCTTCCCTCTCTCTCTCTCTATCCTTCCCTCTCTCTCTCTCTCTCTCTATCCTTCCCTCTCTCTCTCTCTCTCTCTCCCTCTATCCTTCTCTCTCTCTCTCTCTCTCTATCCTTCCCTCTCTCTCTCTCTCCCTCTATCCTTCTCTCTCTCTCTCTCTCTCTCTATCCTTCCCTCTCTCTCTCTCTCTCTCTATCCTTCCCTCTCCCTCTCTCAGCCATGGCAGCTGTAGTCAGAACTATAGTAATAGTCTCCATTGGTATTCCGTGGGAGAAAGCTACAGGGATTTAAATGACCTATTTTTGTTTCATGTCGACCTTTGAAAATCCTAAATATTTATCTTTACCTCTCTCTCTCTCTACCGCTCTCTCCACCTCTCTATTCATGAATAAAGAGAGTGGAGTTTTTGTGATTCAGCTCTTATTTGCCCAGCCGCTCTCCGCTTGACGTGGATTTGCCTGCCTATCTCCAGGCCCAGGGGAGGATTTAGCCCGGCTGAGGGATTTAGCCCGGCTGAGGGATTCAGCCCGGCTGAGAAAATATCATATTTCTTCAAATATAAATAAAATAAAAACTGTTGGACAACCTCTGTGTCTCCCCATAGTTGGTAGAACCCGTTTTGGTTTATGGAAGAACCCGTTTTGGTTTTAGGTAGAATTTGATTTGGTTTTAGGTAGAACCCGTTTTGGTTTTTGGAAGAACCCATTTTGGTTTTAGGAAGAACCCATTTTGGTTTTAGGTAGAAGTGAGAGGAGAGAGATGAGAGAGAGGGGTGTGTGACTGCTACCTGCAGAGGTAGCCATTTCCACTCTGTTACATTAGTGGTTGTAGACAGATCACAGTGTCGGATAACACAGTCGGGCCAGTGTTGTTTCAGCCAGGTCATTCAAGATTGACGTTTTTGGGCTCCCGAGTGGCGCAGCGGTCTGAGGTGCTGAATCTCAGTGCAAGAGGGGTCACTGCAGTCCCTGGTTTGAATTCAGGCTGTACCACATTCAGCTGTGTTTGGGAGTCCCATAGAGCGGCGCACAATTGGCCCAGTGTCGTCCGGGTTTGGCCGGGGTAGGCCGTCATTGTAAATAAGAATTTGTTCCTTACTGACTTGCCTAGTTAAATAAAGGTTACATTTAAAATAAAATAAATAAAAGACTGACGTTAGGAAATGCCTTCAAAACCGTCCACTAGGGGCAACAGTGAGGGATATTACCATCAAGTGGGCCTGGGTTTTGCTACGGTGTTGTGGACAGGTGTGGTGGATGGGAGTAATACCATGAATCTGGATCAGAAGGTTATATGTTTGATCCCAGTCATTGGCACAGTTATTGATTTTATATTTTTATATTTTTTTCCCGAACCTTAACCCTTACCACAACCATTTGGAATGAGTGACTAACTGTCATGTTTTAACACAATTCCAAACGTTAATCCCCAAAATTTGACGTTTGAGAGCTTGTTGGTTCTCTAGCCTGTTATGGAGGGTTGGTGTGTGTGTGTGTGTGTGTGTGTGTGTGTGTGTGTGTGTGTGTGTGTGTGTGTGTGTGTGTGTGTGTGTGTGTGTGTGTGTGTGTGTGTGTGTGTGTGTGTATTGAGTGTGTACATGCGTGCCTGTGTGGTTCAGCATATGGTACGGCAGGAAATTAAGTCAGCTAACTAGTCAAAAATAGACGTTTGTCCAAGGACGTCAAGAAATGATGTGAGACTGTGATATCTAGTGTGTGACAGATTTTCATAAACCCACGCTCCGTCTGGCCTTAGCCTGCGTCTCCTGCCAGAACTACCGGACCACCAGTGTGTGTGTGTGTGTGTGTGTGTGTGTGTGTGTGTGTGTGTGTGTGTGTGTGTGTGTGTGTGTGTGTGTGTGTGTGCCCCTGTTTGTTGTTTGTTTGTTTGTGTGTGTGATGGAGGAAAGACCTCCAGCCGAGGAGTGGGGATGAACGGGGCCACTACAGCCCACTAGCAGGCTCCCTCCCTGGGATAGACCGGCAGACAGCGGCCGGAAGGCCTAGAGGTTTTCTAGGAGGGACGGACATGGAAGAGAGAGGGGTTCATTTGGCTCTCTCTACACGCACACACACACACACACACTTCTCTATCATTAGCTCCTCGCTACACACAAACACACACAAACTCAGGGTATATTGATATGGCCGTATGGTGGTCCGGTACTGAAGATGGTCTTCCCACTCTGTCTGTGGTCAGGGATATCCTGGACACAGATGAGAGGCCATATGGTCAGCTAAGGACTGGACAGCTTAAATACAGATCTAGGACCACCATTGTGTAATTCAAGAGCCATTCACTCTGTAATGGACCTATCCATCTCCCTTGTCCCCAGACAATAAGAACTGATGGCTTGGGTGTTGATGCTGGAATGGAGACAACTCTCTCTCTCTCTCTCTCTCGCTCTCTCTTTCTGTCTATTCAATTCAATTCAATTCAAGGGGCTTTATTGGCATGGGAAACATATGTTAACATTACCAAAGCAAGTGAAGTAGATAATATACAAAAGTGAAATAAAGAGTAAAAATGAACAGTAAACATTATACTCACAGAAGTTCCAAAAGAATAAAGACATTTCAAATGTCATATTATGTAAATATACAGTGTTGTAATGATGTACAAATGGTTGAAGTACAATAGGGAAAATAAATAAGCATAAATGTGGGTTGTATTTACGATGGTGTTTGTTCTTCACTGGTTGACCTTTTCATGTGGCAACAGGACACAAATCTTGCTGCTGTGATGTCACGCTGCGTTATATCACCCAGTAGATATGGGAGTTTAATAAAATCGGGTTTGTTTTCGAATTTTTGGTGGATCTGTGTAATCTGAGGGAAATATGTGTCTCTAATATGGTCATACATTGGGCAGGAGGTTAAGAAGTGCAGCTCAGTTTCCAGCTCATTTTGTGGGCAGTGTGCACATAGACTGTCTTCTCTTGAGAGCCAGGTCTGCCTACGGCAGCCTTTCTCAATAGCAAGGCTATGCTCAATGAGTCTGTACATAGTCAAAGCTTTCCTTAAGTTTGGATCAGTCACAGTGGTCATGTGTTCTGCCACTGTGTGCTCTCTGTTTAGGGCCGAATAGCATTCTAGTTTGCTCAGTTTTTTGTTGATTCTGTCCAATGTATCAAGTAATTATCTTTTTGTTTTCTCATGATTTGGTTGGTTCTAATTGTGTTGCTGTCCTGGGGCTCTGTGGTGTGTGTTTGTGTTTGTGAACAGAGCCCCAGGACCAGCTTGCTTAGGGACCTCTTATTCAGGTTCATCTCTCTGTAGGTGATGGCTTTGTTATGGAAGGTTTGGGAATCGCTTCCTTTTAGGAGGTTGTAGAATTTAACATCTCTTTTCTGGATCTTGATAATTAGCGGGTATCGGCCTAATTCTGCTCTGCATGCATTATTTGGTGTTCTACGTTGTACACTGAGGATATTTTTGCAGAATTCTGCATGCAGAGTCTCAATTTGGTGTTTGTCCCATTTTGTGAATTCTTGGTTGGTGAGCGGACCCCAGACCTCACAACCATAAAGGGCAACGAGCTCTATATGTGATTCAAGTATTTTTTGCCAGATCCTAATTGGTATGTTGAATTTTCTTTTGATGGCATAGAAGGCCCTTCTTGCCATGTCTCTCAGATCGTTCACAGCTTTGTGGAAGTTACCTGTGGCGCTGATGTTGTGCGAAACATCAGGATTTTTTTCTTCCTAAATTTTAATCAATACTCCAATCATTTATTTTCCTTTCAGAATTTTATGTGCTCTAGGGCAACGGTGTCTAGATGGAATTTGTATTTGTGTTCCTGGCAACTGGACCTTTTTTGGAAGACAATTATTTTCATCTTACTGAGATTTACTTCTCAGGGCCCAGGTCTGATGGAATCTGTGCAGAATATCTAGGTGCTCCTGTAGGCCCTTTTTGGTTGGGGACAGAAGCACCAGATCATCAGCAAACAGTAAACATTTGCCTTCCGATTCTAGTAGGGTGAGGCCGGGTGCTGCAAACTGTTCTAGGACCCCAGACCTCACAACCATAAAGGGCAATGGGTTCTATAACTGATTCAAGTATTTTCTGATTCAAGTATGTTGAATTTTATGTTCCTTTTGATGGCATAGAATGTCCTTCTTGCCTTGTCTTTGTGATCGTTCACAGCTTTGCGGAAGTTACCTTTGGCACTGATGTTTAGGCCAATGTATGTACAGTTTTTTGTGTGCTCTAGGGCAACGGTGTCTAGATGGAATTTGTATTTGTGGTCCTGGCGACTAGACCTTTTTTAGAACACTATTATTTTGGTCTTACTGAGATTTACTGTCAGGGCGCAGGTCTGGCAGAATCTGTGCAGAATATCTAGGTGTTGCTGTAGGCCCTACTTGGTTGGGGACAGAATCACCAGATCATCAGCCAACTGTAGACATTTGACTTCACATTCTAGTAGGGTGAGGCCAGGTGCTGCAGACTTTTCGTGTGCCTTCACCAATTCGTTGATATTTATGTTGAAGCGGGTGGGGCTTAAGCTGCATCCCTGTCTCACCCCACGGCCCTGTTGGAAGAAATGTGTGTTTTTTCAACTGTACACTTGTTTTTTTGTTTACATGGATATTATAATGTCATATAATGTCATATGTTTTCCCCCCAACACCCCTTTCCATTAATTTGCATAGCAGACCCTCATACCAAATTGAGTCAAAGGTTTTTTGAAATAAACAAAGCATGAGAAGACTTTGCCTTTGTTTTGGTGTGTTTGTTTGTCAATTAGGGTGTGCATGGTGAATGTGGTCTGTTGTACGATTTTCTCAGTACATTGTTTTCACTGAGGAAATGTATGACTCTGCTGTTATTGATAATGCAGTGGATTTTTCCATGGTTGCTGTTTACGCATATCCCATGGTAGTTAATGGGGTCAAATTTGTTTCCACTTTTGTGGATTGGGGTGATCAGTCCTTGGTTCCAAATATTGGGGAAGATTCCAGATCTAAGGATGACGTTAACTTCCCTAGTCAACAGCGTGGCGCGAAATACAAATACCTCAAAAATGCTAAGTTTTCGGTGGGTATGCTAGTTCTGAACATCACATGTTAATGGAAAAAGCTGTTTTTTGATATAAATATGAACTTGATTGAACAAAACATGCATGTATTATATAACATAATGTCCTAGGAGTGTCATCTGATGAAGATCATCAAAGGTCAGTGCTGCAGTTAGCTGTGGTTTGGGTTTATGTGACATATATGCTTGCTTGGAAAATGGCTGTGTGATTATTTGTGGCTATGTACTCTCCTAACATAATCTAATGTTTTGCTTTCGCTGTAAAGCCTTTTTGAAATCTGACAATGTGGTTAGATTAACGAGTCTTATCTTTAAAATGATATAAAATAGTTGATTGTTTGAGTAAATTGAAGTGTGGTATTTTAGTTGGTTTTGTATTTCGCGCCGTGCGATGCCATTGGCTGTTGGCTAGGGGTTCCGCAGGCGGAACGTCTGTCCTCAACAGGTTAATTAATATTACTCAGTTCCTTTGGCTTTGATGCCTCATGATTGAGTATTGCTCTATTCAAGTAGACTGTGATTTTGCTGTGGTCTGATAGGGGTGTCAGTGGACTGACTGTGAACGCTCTGAGAGACTCTGGGTTGAGGTCAGTGATAAAGTAGTCTACAGTACTACTGCCAAGAGATGAGCTATAGGTGTACCTACCATAGGAGTCCCCTCAAAGCCTATCATTGACTGTGTACATACCCAGCGTGCGACAGAGATGCATGAGTTGTGAACCGACTTTGTTGGTTATGTTGTCATAGTTGTACCTCGAGGGGCATATGGGGGAGGGAATGCTGTCACCTCCAGGCAGTTGTTTGTCCCCCTGTGTGCTGAGGGTGTCAGGTTCTTGTCCGGTTCTGGAATTTCGGTCGCCACAGACTAATACGTGTCCCTGGGCCTGGAAATGATTGATTTCCCCCTCCAGGATGGAGAAGCTGTCTTCATTAAAGTATGGGGATTCTAGTGGGGTGGATGTAGGTAGCACACAGGAGGACATTTTTCTCTGTTAAGATCATTTCCTTTTGAATTTCTAGCCAAATGTAAAATGTTCCTGTTATGATTAATTTAATGGAGTGAGTTAGGTATGCTCTATACCAAATTAGCATACCCCTTGAATCTCTCTCCCTCTCTCTCTTTCTCTCTCACTGCCTCTCTCTCTCTCTCTCTTGCTCTGTCTCTCGCTCTCTCTCGCGCGCTCTCTCTCTCTCTCTGTCTGTGGTCTCTCTCTCTCTCTGTCTGTGTTATTCTCTCTCTCTCTGTCTGTGGTCTCTCTCTCTCTGTCTGCGGTCTCTCTCTCTGTCTGTGGTCTCTCTCTCTCTCTCTCTCTCTCTCTCTCTCTGTGGTCTCTCTCTGTCTGTGGTCTCTCTCTCTCTGTCTGTGGTCTTCTTCTCTCTGTTCATTCTCCATCTATGTTGTTCATCCCTCCATTTCATCTCTCTCCCCCTACCTCTTATTAAACTAGACATCCTTCATCCTCTAACAAGCTCTGTTATTGGTCTAGCAGTTGTTAAAAACATGTCATCACTTTTAGAAAACAGGCCTGAGAAAGAGAGAAAGAGAGAGAGAGAGTGGTATACAGACAGTGGACAGATAACAGTGGAGATGGAGGGACAACAGCAGAGATAAAAGAGAAGAACAGAGAGAGTGTGAGGTATGGAGATGGATATAGAGGAGGAGATTAACTTAGGCTGTGTTTGGGCGTTGTGAGCGTTTCTGTGTGTTCAGTTGATTGAGTTGCTGTTTGAGTTGAGAGCAGATATTTAGTTGTAGAAGTGATAACATCCTTCATGGAGAGAGAAAAGAGAGGTCTTGTCTCAGTGCTGCATCATCACTTACAGATCCAAAGTCAGTTATTATTCATTGGCCAACTTTCCCCTCCTCCCTCCCTCCCTCCCTCCCTCCCTCCCTCCCTGTGGTGATTTTCCACTCATCCATTGTGCTTAACATCCTCGAGTTCTCACGTCCTTCAGCTCTCACAATAGAAAAGTTTAGTCTCTCTCTCGCTCTCTCTCTCTCTGTCCATCTTTAAAGCCTGAAGTTACACAGATCCTCTCCTACTTGTCCTTTCCTTGTCACCCCCCCTCCTTCTCCTCCTCCCCCATTCCACCATGTTTGGAAAGCAAGCAATGTACTCCCGTGCACGTCTGGAACACAAATATTAGTTTTACATCATCATCAGGGTTTGAGACTGATTAGACCTCATTAACATTGGGTGGGTGTTTTTTGTATGTGTGTGTTGGGGGTTAGTTGTGGAATAGTGAGGAGGGCTGATGGAAGATTCCAACTAGACAGAGACTAGTGTTGCACGGCATACCGAAACTTCGGTACTTTTTCCCATACTAGAACATGAAAAACGGTTTGGTAGAAGAATCAGAATTTATTTCGGTACTTCTATTAAATGTGTCTTACGTCATCTACTGATTGAGATCTTGTCTGTCCACCAGCATAGCCGATGTTTCGTTATAGCGAGAGAGCTCCGTTTCTGCTCCACTTACTCATTGCTAGCTCTAGTCTGTCCTGATGAACCACGGGGAGTCTGGACTGTATCATGTTATCTCCTCTCTCATACTGACTCTAGTCTGTCCTGAGGAACCACTGGGCTCACTGGGAGTCTGGACTGTATCATGTTATCTCCCCTCTCATACTGACTCTAGTCTGTCCTGATGAACCACTGGGAGTCTGGACTGTATCATGTTATCTCCTCTCTCATACTGACTCTAGTCTGTCCTGAGGAACCACTGGGCTCACTGGGAGTCTGGACTGTATCATGTTATCTCCCCTCTCATACTGACTCTAGTCTGTCCTGAGGAACCACTGGACTCACTGGGAGTCTGGACTGTATCATGTTATCTCCTCTCTCATACTGACTCTAGTCTGTCCTGAGGAACCACTGAACTCACTGGGAGTCTTGACTGTATCATGTTAACTCCTCTCTCATACTGACTCTAGTCTGTCCTGAGGAACCACTGGGAGTCTTGACTGTATCATGTTATCTCCTCTCTCATACTGACTCTAGTCTGTCCTGAGGAACCACTGGGAGTCTGGACTGTATCATGTTATCTCCTCTCTCATACTGACTCTAGTCTGTCCTGAGGAACCATTGGACTCACTGTGAGTCTGGACTGTATCATGTTATCTCCCCTCTCATACTGACTCTAGTCTGTCCTGAGGAACCACTGAACTCACTGAGAGGCTGAGCTGCATCACCAGTTATGCTATTTTTCTCCATTTCCGCTTGACTGATTTACCCAAAGTAGACTGCCTGTTGCTCAGGCCCTGAAGCCAGGATATGCATATAATTGGTACCATTGGAAAGAAAAAACTCTGATGTTTGTAGAAATGTTAAACTAATGTAGGAGACAATAACACAATAGATATGGTAGGAGAAAATCCAAATAAAACCAACCAGAACATTTTCTTTTTTTTGGGAGCCCATGCTCTACCAATATAATGTACAGATAAATAATGTAATCCAGCTACCAGTATGCAGTTCCTATGGCTTCCATTGGATGTCAGTAGTCCTTGTTCAAGGTTTCAGGCTTGTTTCTTCCCAAACGAGGAAGAATAATGAGTTTTAGTACTGGGCTGCAGACTTGGAAATCAGTCTATGTGCACACGACGAAGAGGACGCACACCTGCTTATATCGTTTTCCTATTGAACATACTTCTTTCCGTATGAAATATTATAGTTTAATTACATTTTAGGGTATCTGAGGATTAAATAGAAACATATTTTGACTTGTTTTAACACAGTTTAGCGGTAGCCTTTTGGATTCCTTTCTCTGCATGTTGAACGAGTGGATTACTCAAAATCGATGGCGCCAACTAAACAGACTTTTTGGGATATAGAGAAGGATTTTATCTAACAAAACGACACTACATGTTGTAGCTGGGACCCTTTGGATGACAAATCAGAGGAAGATTATCAAAAGTAAGTGAATATTTAATCGCTATTTGTGAATTAATGAAACCTGTGCCAATGGAAAAATATTTTGATGTGGGGCACCGTCCTCAAACAATCGCATGGCATGCTTTCGCTGTAAAGCCTACTGGTAATCGGACAGTGTAGTTAGATTAACAAGAATATAATCTTTTAACCGATATAAGACACTTGTATGTACATAAAACGTTTAATATTCACACTTTTTATGATTATTTATTTGAATTGTGCGCCCTCCAGTTTCACCGGAAGTTGTCCCGGGATGCCTAGCCTTATAATTATTTAACACACCTGAATAATGCAACACGGCATGCTGAACCTGTTACTGTTCCCCCAACAATGTCCAGTACAGTCTAGAACACTGCAACTCAAGAAGATACTTCCAGCTTTGTAGGCTAACTTTCCTTACTAGCTTCCAGCTTTGTAGACTAACTTTCCTTGCTAGCTTCCAGCTTTGTAGGCTAACTTTCCTTGCAAGCTTCCAGCTTTGTAGGCTAACTTTCCTTGCTAGCTTACAGCTTTGTAGGCTAACTTTCCTTGCTAGTTTACAGCTGAAGCTAACATCAATTCACTATCCTGGTACCTTGTTGTGCAAACCTTAATGCTAAATATTGCTGATTACAAAGCTGCAAAAACATTATTAATTCACTTTGTCTCCCCCGCCTCAAGTCTCTCCCTGTCAAGATCATAATATTAATTTATTAATGCATAAATTCTAAAATACAACAAATTCACACTTTAATGATATTGAACTCAAAAGATCTATCTGGATAAATTGCCATTCTTTGACTTTGGCTAATATGACTTCTTTCTTTTGTTGTGATATCTTTTTTTGATCAAGTATCGTGATAGTATCGTGATACTAAACCTGTCTTCCCAGTAGTCTACTTGGTGTGTGAACTGCTGACTGCTCATAACTAGCTGATGATTGTTGACACATCAACCAGGATTAAAGGACATGGAAATATGTGGCTTGTTTTGGTGATCGGTGGCTGTATTGGAGGGGGAGTGGTTTCTGCTCTCCTAGGCAATCAGCAATTAGTACAGGGAGGTATGCTCTTAACCTCTGTTAGTGTTAGTACTTCAGCATCTTGTGGTTTCTCAGCGGCAGCTGTAAGCGGTGGTCGTGTCAGTGGCGGTCTCGTCTGCAAAATTAAGACAGTCGCTGAAACAAAGACGGGTTCTGCCGAGTTGTTCTGCCGAGTTCTTTGAGGAAGGCTCCACATCACTCTCGCACTTGAATATCTTTCCTAGTTTTTTTGTTTAGCTTTGGCAACTATGTCTGTGCTTTCTGTACCTGTTCGCTCCTCCCCCTGTAGGCTTTACAGATGCTCCCCACCCCTTGGTTGGAACCCTTTTAAATTAGTGTTCTCTGCGCGCACAACCCATGTGGAATTCCGGGTCTCTGGCAGCATTTGGAACTGCCGATCTGTGAAGAAGAGTTGATCTCAGCTTATGTTGTCCCTTGACATTGTGGCCCTGACGGAGACATGGATAACCTCATAGAACACCACTACTCCAGCTGCACTCTCTTCATCTAACTATGTTTTCTCTAGTCCAAGTGCATCTGGTCGTCGCAGGGGTGGCACAGGTCTACTCATTTCTCTTAACTGGAGATTTTCCATTTTCTCCCTCTCTCACCTGTCCATCTTCCCCATTTCAATTCCATGGTGTCACTGTCACTTGTCCACTCAAGCTTAAAATTGTTGTCGTCTATCGCCCACCAGGTGCCCTTCGAGAGTACCTCAATGATCTTGACACCTTAATAAGCTAATTTCCTGACGATGGCTCACAGCTCTTCATACTTGGTGACGTCTGCCTTTGATTAATTTCTTTCCAACTCTCTCTTTCCCCACCTTGCCTCGTTTGACCTCAACCTTTCCCTGTCTCCTCCCACTCCCAAGGCAGCAATACGCTTGACCGTTATCTTTACTAGAGGCTGCTCGTCTACTAATCTCACTGCAACCCCCCCCCTCCAGGTCTCTAATCTTTGTTGCATTTTGTCTTTCCTCCAACGATAGCCACTCAGCCCCCTCCAGATAGTCATCACCATTTTCTCTCTCTTTCCCACTACTCTCACCTCTTCTATCATATCATCTCTCCCTTCTGCTAAACCCTTCTCCCTCCTGTCTTCTGATTCTGCCTATTCTACCCTATTCTACTCCCTTTCTGCATCCTATGACTCGCACTGTCCCCTTTCCTACCGGTCGGCTCGGCCCTCCCCTCCTGGTCCGTGACTGAGTGACTCATGGTGAGCTTACAGAACAGGGCTGTGGGCAGCTGAGTGAAAATGGAGGAAAACTAAACTTTGGGAGGACCTATCATCCTTTCACTACCTCCTCTCTACCTTCTCTTCCTCTGTAGCTGCTCTTCTCTGTGTCACGGAGACTGTCCACACTGCTAAAGCTAACTCTCTCTCCTCTGTTCTCATTGTACTAGATCTATCCGCTACCTCTGACACCGTGAAAATCAGATCCTTCTTTCCACCCTCACAGGGCTCGGCATCTCAGGCTCTGCATACTTCTGGATTGCATCCTACCTGGCAGTCCGCTCCTACCAGCTGACATAGAGAATATCTGTGTTTTCACCACATACTCTCACTACTGGTTTCCCCCAGGGCTCCGTTCTAGACCTTCTCCTCTTGTCTCTATACAACAAGTCACTTGGCTCCATCATATCCTCACGTGGTCTCTCCTATCATTGCTCAAACTCAACAACTTTTCTCCTTCCCCCCTTCTGACACCCAGGTGGCGACACGCATCTCTGCGTGCCTGGCAGCTATCTCAACTTGGATGTCAGCCCGCCACCTCAAGTTCAACCTTGACAAGATGCTCTTCCTCCCAAGGAAGGCCTGCCCGCTCAAAGACCTCTCCATCACGATTGACAACTACAACAGTGTCGCCCTCCCAGAGAGCAAAGAACCTTGGCGTGACCCTGGACAACACCCTGTCATTCTCTGCAAACATCAAAGCAGCGACTCGCTCCTGCAGGTTCATGCTCTACAACATAGAGTACAACCTTACCTCACACAGGATGTGGCACAGGTCCTAATCTAGGCACTTGTCATCTCCCATCTGGACTACTGCAACTCGCTGTTGGCTGGGCTCTGCATTTGTGCCATCAAACCCCTGAAACTTATCAAGAATGCTGCAGCCTGCTTGGTTTTCAACCTTCCCAAGTTCTCCCATGTCACCCTGCTCCTCTGCACATTCCACTGACTTCCAGGTGAAGCTGGCATCCACTACAAGACCATGGTACTTGCCTACAGGGCAGCAAGAGGAGCTTCCCCTCCCTACCTTCAGGCTATGCTCAAACTCTTCACCCCAACCCGAGCACTCTGTTATGCCACCTCTGGTGTCTTGGCCCTCCAGTTTAAGCTCTTCTCTGTCCTGACACCCCAATTGTGTACCCAGCTTCTCCCTGAAGCTAGGACAGTGGAGCCCCTGCCCAACTTCCTTAAAACACCTGAAACCCTACCTCTTCAAAGAATATCTACTTCCTGTGTTCCAGCAAAATTAAAGCATTTATACACAATTTTACAAAAATGACATTGCATTTCACAACAGATTTCACTCAGGCCACTACTCTACTACCACATATCTACAACACACAATCCATATGTACATGTGTGTGTGTATATATAGCACATATCTTATTGTGTGTGTGTGTGTGTGTGTGTGTGTGTGTGTGTGTGTGTGTGTGTGTGTGTGTGTGTGTGTGTGTGTGTGTGTGTACAGTATGCATGTGTTTGTGTGATTCAGTCATCACATTTAATTTTTTTGCCGAAATGACGTGGAAACAGCGTTGATTGAACCAGTCTTCACCCAGTCGGTTAACTCATTTAGGTGTACATTTTGCTAATTTTAGCAGACACTTGTATCCAGAGTGACTTACAGTTAATGCATTAACCTTAAGATAGCGAGGTGGGCAGTGGTGGAAAAAGTACTCAATTGTCATACATGAGCAAAAGTAAAAACTATACATCAAATTCCTTATATTAAGCAAAATGGACAGCACGGTTTTCATATTATTTTTAATTACGGACAGACAGGGGCACACTCCAACACTCAGACATAATTTTCAAACACAGTATTTGTGTTTCGCAAGATCAGAGGCAGTAGGGATGACAAAGCGTTATATTGACATGTGCCATAATTCTGTCCTGTAACGAGTACTTTTAGGTGTCAGGGAAAATGTATGGAGTAAAAAGTACATTATTTTCTTTAGGAATGTAGTGGAGTAAAAGTAAAAGCTGTCTAAAATATAAATACTAAAGTAAAGTACAGATATTACTTAAGTAGTACTTTAAAGTATTTTCACTTAAGTACTTTATACCACTGGAGGTGGGACAACCACATATCACAGTCATAGTCTGTACATGTTTCCTCAAAAAGTAAGATAAGTAGTTATCACCAAAGTCAGTGGAAGTAAGAAAAGACAGATACGACAGAAGAAGGGAGGAGAGAAGAAGGGTGGAGGAGGTAAAGGAGAGGAGAGTCGGGTAGAATATGAGAAGAATGGAGGGATGGTAGAAGGGAAGGTGGTAGAAGGGAAGATGGTAGAAGGGAAGATGGTAGAAGGGAAGATGGTAGAAGGGAAGATGGTAGAAGGGAAGGTGGTAGAAGGGAAGGTGGTAGATGGGAGGGTAGAAGGGAAGATGGTAGAAGGGAAGGTGGTAGAAGGGAAGGTGGTAGAAGGGAGGGTAGAAGGGAAGATGGTAGAAGGGAAGGTGGTAGAAGGGAAGGTGGTAGATGGGAGGGTAGAAGGGAAGATGGTAGAAGGGAAGGTGGTAGAAGGGAAGGTGGTAGATGGGAGGGTAGAAGGGAAGATGGTAGAAGGGAAGGTGGTAGAAGGGAAGATGGTAGAAGGGAAGGTGGTAGAAGGGAAGATGGTAGAAGGGAAGATGGTAGATGGGATGGTAGAAGGGAAGGTGGTAGATGGGATGGTAGAAGGGAAGGTAAAGTTAATGTGTCTTTATGGGGGTAGTTGAGTAGCTGCTGGAAAACTGAGAAGAGTTGGTGGAAGTTTGACTCAAAGGAGTAGGGGAGGTACAGAGAGGAGGGCAGGGAATGACTGGATGTAAAAGTTATAAAAGGTGGGGTGGAAGGAAGGAGGAGAGCTGGAGGGGAGGACAGCTGGAGGAGAGGAGGAGAGCTGGAGGAGAGGAGGAGAGCTGGAGGGGAGGAGGAGAGCTGGAGGAGAGGAGGAGAGCTGGAGGAGAGGAGGAGAGCTGGAGGGAATGAGGAGAGCTGGAGGGGAGGAGGAGGAGAGCTGGAGGAGAGGTGGAGGAGAGCTGGAGAAGAGGAGGAGGAGAGCTGGAGGAGAGGAGGAGGAGAGCTGGAGGAGAGGAGGAGGAGACCTGGAGGGTAGGAGGAGACCTGGAGGGAATGAGGAGAGCTGGAGGGGATGAGGAGAGCTGGAGGGGATGAGGAGAGGAGAGGAGGAGGGGAGCTGGAGGGGAGGAGGAGAGCTGGAGGGGAGGAGGAGAGCTGGAGGGAATGAGGAGAGCTGGAGGAGAGGAGGAGGAGAGCTGGAGGGGGGGAGGAGAGCTGGAGGGAATGAGGAGAGCTGGAGGGGATGAGGAGAGCTGGAGGAGAGGAGGAGAGCTGGAGGGAATGAGGAGAGCTGGAGGGGAAGAGGAGAGCTGGAGGGGAGGAGGAGAGCTGGAGGGGAGGAGGAGAGCTGGAGGGGAAGAGGAGAGCTGGAGGGGAGGAGGAGAGCTGGAGGAGAGGAGGAGGAGAGCTGGAGGGGATGAGGAGAGCTGGAGGAGAGGAGGAGGAGAGCTGGAGGGAAGGAGGAGAGCTGGAGGGGAGGAGGAGAGCTGGAGGGAAGGAGGAGAGCTGGAGGGCAGGAGGAGAGCTGAAGGGAATGAGGAGAGCTGGAGGAGAGGAGGAGGAGAGCTGGAGGGGATGAGGAGAGCTGGAGAAGAGGAGGAGGAGAGCTGGA
Organism: Salmo trutta; assembly: GCF_901001165.1. Lineage (NCBI taxonomy): Eukaryota > Metazoa > Chordata > Actinopteri > Salmoniformes > Salmonidae > Salmo > Salmo trutta. Next base: position 37,423,098 of record NC_042966.1, on the reverse strand, counting down.
GGAGAGGAGGAGGAGAGCTGGAGGAGAGGAGGAGGAGACCTGGAGGGTAGGAGGAGACCTGGAGGGAATGAGGAGAGCTGGAGGGGATGAGGAGAGCTGGAGGGGATGAGGAGAGGAGAGGAGGAGGGGAGCTGGAGGGGAGGAGGAGAGCTGGAGGGGAGGAGGAGAGCTGGAGGGAATGAGGAGAGCTGGAGGAGAGGAGGAGGAGAGCTGGAGGGGGGGAGGAGAGCTGGAGGGAATGAGGAGAGCTGGAGGGGAGGAGGAGAGCTGGAGGAGAGGAGGAGAGCTGGAGGGAATGAGGAGAGCTGGAGGGGAAGAGGAGAGCTGGAGGGGAGGAGGAGAGCTGGAGGGAATGAGGAGAGCTGGAGGGGAAGAGGAGGAGAGCTGGAGGGGATGAGGAGAGCTGGAGGAGAGGAGGAGGAGAGCTGGAGGGCAGGAGGAGAGCTGGAGGGGAGGAGGAGGAGAGCTGGAGGAGAGGAGGAGGAGAGCTGGAGGGAATGAGGAGAGCTGGAGGGGAGGAGGAGAGCTGGAGGGGAGGAGGAGAGCTGGAGGGGAGGAGGAGAGCTGGAGGAGAAGAGGAGGAGAGCTGGAGGGGATGAGGAGAGCTGGAGGAGAGGAGGAGGAGAGCTGAGGGCAGGAGGAGAGCTGGAGGGGAGGAGGAGAGCTGGAGGGGAGGAGGAGAGCTGGAGGGGAGGAGGAGAGCTGGAGGGAATGAGGGGAGCTGGAGGGGAGGAGGAGAGCTGGGGGGGAGGAGGAGAGCTGGAGGAGAGGAGGAGAGCTGGAGGGAATGAGGAGAGCTGGAGGAAGGGAGGAGAGATGGAGGGGAGGAGAGCTGGAGGGGATGAGGAGGAGAGCTGGAGGGGAAGAGGAGGAGAGCTGAGGGGAAGAGGAGAGCTGGAGGGGAGGAGGAGAGCTGGGGGGGAGGAGGAGAGCTGGAGGAGAGGAGGAGAGCTGGAGGGAATGAGGAGAGCTGGAGGAAGGGAGGAGAGATGGAGGGGAGGAGAGCTGGAGGGGATGAGGAGGAGAGCTGGAGGGGAAGAGGAGGAGAGCTGAGGGGAAGAGGAGAGCTGGAGGGGAGGAGGAGAGCTGGGGGGGAGGAGGAGAGCTGGAGGAGAGGAGGAGAGCTGGAGGGAATGAGGAGAGCTGGAGGAAGGGAGGAGAGATGGAGGGGAGGAGAGCTGGATGGGATGAGGAGGAGAGCTGAGGGGAAGAGGAGAGCTGGAGGGGAGGAGGAGAGGAGGAGAGGAGGAGAGCTGGAGGGGATGAGGAGAGCTGGAGGGGATGAGGAGAGCTGGAGGAAGGGAGGAGAGATGGAGGGGAGGAGAGCTGGATGGGATGAGGAGGAGAGCTGAGGGGAAGAGGAGAGCTGGAGGGGAGGAGGAGAGGAGGAGAGGAGGAGAGCTGGAGGGGATGAGGAGAGCTGGAGGGGATGAGGAGGAGAGCTGGAGGGGAGGAGGAGGAGAGCTGGAGGAGAGGAGGAGGAGAGCTGGAGGTCTGGAGGGGAGGAGGAGGACAGCTGGAGGAGAGCTGGAGGAGAGCTGGAGGGGAGGAGGAGAGCTGGAGGGGAAGAGGAGGAGAGCTGGAGGGGAGGAGGAGGAGAGCTGGAGGGGAAGAGGAGGAGAGCTGGAGGGGAAGAGGAGGAGAGCTGGAGGGGAAAAAGAGAGCTGGAGGGGAAAAAGAGAGCTGGAGGGGAGGAGGAGGAGAGCTGGAGGGGAGGAGGAGGAGAGCTGGAGGGGAGGAGGAGGAGAGCTGGAGGGGAGGAGGAGGAGAGCTGGAGGGGAAGAGGAGGAGAGCTGGAGGGGATGAGGAGGAGAGCTGGAGGGGAGGAGAAGAGCTGGATGGCAGGAGGAGAGCTGGAGGGCAGGATTAGAGCTGGAGGGGAAGAGGAGGAGAGCTGGAGGGGAAGAGGAGGAGAGCTGGAGGGGAAGAGGAGGAGAGCTGGAGGCGAGGAGGAGAGCTGGAGGCGAGGAGGAGAGCTGGAGGGCAGGATTAGAGCTGGAGGGGCAGGAGGAGGAGAGCTGGAGGGAGAGAGGAGGAGAGCTGGAGGCGAGGAGGAGAGCTGGATGGCAGGAGGAGAGCTGGAGGGGAGGAGGAGAGCTGGAGGGGAGGAGGAGAGCTGGAGGGGAGGAGGAGAGCTGGAGGGCAGGATTAGAGCTGGAGGGGAAGAGGAGGAGAGCTGGAGGGGAAGAGGAGGAGAGCTGGAGGCGAGGAGGAGAGCTGGAGGGCAGGAGGAGAGCTGGAGGCGAGGAGGAGAGCTGGAGGGCAGGAGGAGAGCTGGAGGGGAGGAGGAGAGCTGGAGGGCAGGATTAGAGCTGGAGGAGAGGAGGAGGAGAGCTGAAGTAGTGCAATGTTGGTTCTAAATACTCAGAGGGATTCTTCCAATCTTCCTAAACTTTTTAATCTGCATATATTAGCCCTAACCAGCCTCTCAACCTCTCTGTGAACCCACTCCACAGTTTACTGACTCATCCCTTAATTCACCTCTTTCTCATTATGGTACATACAAAAAGCCTTGAGTCTTTAGAGATTATTCAGCCAAACACTGTTGAAAAAGATTACCAATAGTCAACGCTACGGATGGTGTAGCTCTAGGGATGACCCTAACCCTAACCCTAACCTGGTGATGTTCTGTGTCCTCATACCACTCAGACAACTATTGGAGAGGTCAGAATAAACTGCTCAGGACATAGAGATGTGAGAGTTGTTGTGTTGTTTCTATAGTGACAGAGACATCTAGGGGTTCTGTCTGAACATTACAGAGGAATCCACCTTGTACAACACTCTGGGGCGAAGTTTCGTCCTAGGTTTAGGACCAGCTTCGCCTCCTCCAATCCTAACCTTAACCATTAGTGGGGGAAATGCAAAACTGATCCAAGATCAGCATCTAGGGGCAACTACGCCTTGTACAACCTTAGTGTGGCGTCAGCGTAGTCCTGGGGCGGGTGTTGTTCCGCTGTCAGCCACCAGATGGCGGCTGTAGACAAGGGTTTGGAGATTTCAGGAAACTGTCGTTTGCTCTGTAAAGCGTTCCTTCAAACACATGCAGACCTATACCAATAGACTGGCAGACCCGTAGTCCTACTTGACCTATACATTAAATTCTGAAAATAAGGACTTCATATTACATCATTCATATTATTGGGGAGTACATACTAGTGACCTATTTAACGCTGGTATTGTGCATGTCAATACTGTCATTATTGAATATTTAAACAGAATCTGTGCATTACATTACTTGGCCCTATCACCCCTGCACAGCTGTACATGTCTTTGTTTGTGAGCAAGTGGGCACATGCGTGTGTGTGTGTGTGTGTGTGTGTGTGTGTGTGTGTGTGTGCTCTCCTTGGCCCTATCATTGGTGGGCCAGGAGAACAGTTGTAGGGTAGAAAGTAGAGACAACCCCTGCTTGCGACTTTAACCGCTGCATTTATTACCATGCATTATGAATGATCCTCATTACTGCTTACAAAGCCATCGTCTGTCTCCTCCTGCTGCAGGGAGAGAGAGGAGATGAGAAGAGTGAGGGACCAGAGAGGAAAGAGAGCAGGTATGAGAGAGGGAAGGCAGAGGAGAGAGGGAGGAAAGAGAGAGAAGGCAGAGGAGAAAGGGAGGAGAGAGATGGAAGGCAGAGGAGAGAGGGAGAAGAGAGGGGGAAGGCAGAGGAGAGAGGGAGGAGAGAGGGGGAAGGCAGAGGAGAGAGGGAGGAAAGAAAGAGAAGGCAGAAGAGAGAGGGAAGAAAGAGAGAGAAGGCAGTGGGGAGAGAGAGAGAGGAGAGAGGAGGAGGGAAGGAAAAGAGGAAGAAAGAGAGGAGGAGGATTTAGTAGAGAGAGGACAGGAAGAATGGGGAAAAGGTTGCGAGAGGGAAAGAGAGAAACAAAGGAGAGATGAAGGAAGAGATGAATGATAGAATAGAAGAAAGAGGAATACAGAAGTACTGTGCAGCAGAGAGAGGGGAGGGAGGGGATATTTAGGACACCTCTGAGCCGCTAAGCCGTCTACATACATGAACAACTAGACAGACAGACAGACTATTGCACAACCTCTCTCCCAGTGTCAAAAGATCAGAGACATCGCCTTTATTTTCCGTCTCCGCCGCTCTCTTTGTTCTTCACGTTGCATTACAGTAGGTGTGTGTTGCTATCACGACTCATCAACATTTGCATAATATGATTGATGAGCTCTGTAGCAACCTATCAGTGGAGAGCTGCGTGTGTCTTAGTGTGTGTGTGCGATTATTTTTGCATGTGTGTTTAATAAGTATTCAAGCGTGTGCGGTTGTGCAAGTGTTCGAGTGTGTGTGTGTGTGTGTGTGTGTGTGTGTGTGTGTGTGTGTGTGTGTGTGTGTGTGTGTGTGTGTGTGTGTGTGTGTGTGTGTGTGTGTATGTGTGTGTTAGTGAGACCCTCTATGCCCCTGCCTATCAGCCAGATGAATGTGAGGAAACACACAGTGTGGTGCTGATGGTTCCTACCTGGATGGTTCCTACCTCTTCACTCCACTGTGTGACATCTAATTAAAAGTTTCATCCCCTGAACACACACACACAGACACACACACACACACACACACACACACACACACACACACACACACACACACACACACAGAGAGAGACACACAAAGACACACACACACACAGACACACAAAGACGGACACAAACACACACACAGACAAACAAAGACAAACACACAAGCACTGTGTGTGTGTGTGTGTGTGTGTGTGCTTGTGTGTCTGTCTTTGTTTGTCTGTGTGTGTGTGTGTGTCTGTCTTTGTTTGTCTGTGTGTGTGTGTGTGTGTGTGTGTGTGCTTGTGTGTCTGTCTTTGTTTGTCTGTGTGTGTGTGTGTGTCTGTGTGTGTGTGTGTGTGTGTGTGCTTGTGTGTGTGTGTGTGTGTGTGTGTGTGTGTGTGTGTGTGTGTGTGTGTGTGCGTGCGTGTGTGTGTGAGTGCGATCATTTTTAAAACAGACCTGGATTAAACTAGCGGGACAACTTCTGGTGAAACTGGAGGGCGCAAAAAATAAATTCTCATAAAAATTATGGATATTACACATTTATGAACATACAAGTGTCTAATATTGGTTTAAAAGCTTAAATTCTTGTTAATCTAACTGCACTGTCTGATTTTACAATAGGCTTTACAGCGAAAGCATGCCATGCGATTGTTTGAGGACGGTGCCCCACATCAAAATACTTTTCAACAAACACAGGTTTCATAAATTCACAAATAGCGATTAAATATTCACTTATTTTTTTTAAATCTTCCTCTTATTTGTCATCCAAAGGGTCCCAGCTACAACATATTGTGTCATTTTGTTAGATAAAATCCTTCTTTATATCCCAAAAAGTCTGTTTAGTTGGCGCCATCGATTTTGAGTAATCCACTTGTTCAACATGCATAGAAAGGAATCCAAAAGGCTACCGCTAAACTGTGTTAAAACAAGTCAAACAACGTTTCTATTTAATCTTCAGATACCCTAAAATGTAATTAAACTATAATATTTCATACGGAAAGAAGTATGTTCAATAGGAAAACGATATAAGCAGGTGTGCGTCCTCTTCGTCGTGCGCACATAGACTGATTTCCAAGTCTGTATCCCAGTACTAAAACTCATTATTCTTCCTCGTTTGGGAAGAAACAAGCCTGAAACCTTGAACAAAGACTACTGACATCCAGTGGAAGCCATAAGAATTGCATACTGGGAGCTGGATTACATTTTTTTATCTATAACTTATATTGGTAGAGCATGGGCTCCCAACAATGTATTTTTTCTTCTCCTACCATATCTATTGTGTTATTGTTTCCTACATTGTTTTAACATTTCTACAAACTTCAGAGTGTTTTCTTTCCAATGGTACCAATTATATGCATATCCTGGCTTCAGGGCCTGAGCAACAGGCAGTCTACTTTGGGCACGTCAGTCAGGCGTAAATGGAGAAAAGTAGACCCTAGCTTAAAGAACTTAAAGGGAACTTGTCATTGCATACCTCTAGTGTACCTGTAGACATCCAGTCATTACCTAACGGTAGTTAGCATTGGCTCGCGATACTACCTCTGATTTCCTTCAAACTGCACACATAAGAATGGTATCCACAAGTTTATCTGACTAATTGCCAGAATCTCTCCCTATCCATTTTAAACATGGCTGTGTTGTCCCTCCTCACCATCACTCCCTCCACAAATATGAACCATGGCCATTGAGGGTGAATGCATTTACCAGTAACCAGTAAGTATTTACCAGTAACCAGTAGGTATTTACCAGTAACCAGTAGGTATTTACCAGTAACCAGCAGGTATTTACCAGTAACCAGTAGGTACTTACCAGTAACCAGTAGGTATTAACCAGTAGGTATTTACCAGTATCCAGTAGGTATTTACCAGTAACCAGCAGGTATTTACCTGTAACCAGTAGGTATTTACCAGTATCCAGTAGGTATTTACCAGTATCCAGTAGGTATTTACCAGTATCCAATAGGTATTTACCAGTATCCAGTAGGTATTTACCAGTAACCAGCAGGTATTTACCAGTATCCAGTAGGTATTTACCAGTAACCAGCAGGTATTTACCAGTATCCAGTAGGTATTTACCAGTAACCAGTAGGTATTTACCAGTAACCAGTAGGTATTTACCAGTAACCAGTAGGTATTAACCAGTAGGTATTTACCAGTAACCAGCAGGTATTTACCAGTATCCAGTAGGTATTTACCAGTAACCAGTAGGTATTTACCAGTAACCAGTAGGTATTTACCAGTAACCAGCAGGTATTTACCAGTATCCAGTAGGTATTTACCAGTATCCAGTAGGTATTTACCAGTAACCAGCAGGTATTTACCAGTATCCAGTAGGTATTTACCAGTAACCAGTACGTATTTACCAGTATCCAGTAGGTATTTACCAGTAACCAGTAGGTATTTACCAGTAACCAGTAGGTATTTACCAGTAACCAGTAGGTATTTACTAGTAACCAGCAGGTATTTACCAGTAACCAGTAGGTATTTACCAGTAACCAGTAGGTCGGTGTATTTGACGTCACATCAGCAACCCAGATGTCATCATCACGGTAAAACAGAATTATTTTCTCTCATCAACTCAAGTGCTGATGTCATAATTAAACACATTTCCATGGTTTCATCATTAAGCCACAATTACCTCCTCTGATCCAGCAGGCTAAACCAGACAGAGGATATGACGGATCGTTACAGTAACCCAAATTAGAACCATCATTTGTGTCTCTGTGTTTTACACCCTTCTTCCAATTTGTTGGTAACACTGTCGAGAGACAGGGAACGACATCCCAACACATCTTTCCAGCCCATCATAAAAATTCCCATTATTCCGAAGGAAACTTCTTACCGCCAGGGAGAGAACAATGGTGGGTTTCATTAACGTTTTGGGAGGTAAAATGATGGCTCATTTCAGAGAGGGTAAATACCTAGTAAATGTGGTGTACACCACTTGGTCTTATTTACGACTCTAGCTGGCTCACTGCTTGTCATCTCTCTCTCTCTCTCTCTCTTTCGCTCTATTGTTCTTACTTTCACTCATTCTTCCATCCTCTCACTCTGTCTTTCTCTATACCTTTCTCATGCTGTCGACCCCTCTTGTAAATTAGCTCTCTCTGTCTCTCTGTCTCTCTGTCTCTCTGTCTCTCTGTCTCTCTGTCTCTCTGTCTCTCTGTCTCTCTGTCTCTCTGTCTCTCTGTCTCTCTGTCTCTCTGTCTCTCTGTCTCTCTGTCTCTCTGTCTCTCTGTCTCTCTGTCTCTCTGTCTCTCTGTCCCTGGTAGCGTTCAGGTTGTGGGGCAGCCATTGTTGTGATCAATCAGTTGGTCATGGTGGATAGGGGGTCAGGCCTGTTTCAGAGGTGTGTGTGTGACTGGGGAAAGGACGTGTCAAAGGGAAAGAGAGGGGTGGATTTTCCCTGACACCCAAAATAACTCGCTTAGCAGGACAGGAAAATGGTCTAATTCACACACTTATCAAGAGAACATCCCTACTGCCTCTGATCTGGAGGACTCACTAAACACAAGTGCTTCATTTGTAAATGATGTCTGAGTGTTGGAGTGTGCCCCTGGCTATCCATAAATTAATAAACAAGAAAATTGTGCCGTCTGGTTTGCTTAATATAAGGAACTGGAAATTATTTATACTTTTTTTTGATACTTCAGTATATTTTAGCAGTTACATTTACTTTTGATACTTAAGTATATTTAAAACCAAATACTTTTAGACTTTTACTCCAGTAGAATTTTACTGGGTGACTTTCACTTTTACTTGAGTCATTTTCTGTTAAAGTATCTTTTATTTTTACTCAAGGTAAAAGGGGGGTAACGGTCTGTGTTGTGAGAAAAGGTGAGGGTGCCAGGGGGTGTGGGGGTAATGTTGTCATCATTTCAAAATAAAAGTCAGGTCTTTAAATGAGCAAGATGAGAGGATGAGGGGGGTGCAATGATTGTGGAGAAACAGGGAGAGATAGAGGGGGTAGAGAGAGGGAGGGAGAGAGAGAGAGGGGGGAGAGAGGAGAATGTGAGGAGAGAGAAAGAGAGAGGGGGAGAGAGTGAGAAAGAGAGAGAGAGAGCGAGAGGGGGGAGAGGAGAAAGAGAGGAGAAAGTGAGGAGAGAGAGAGAAAGAGATGGAGAGAGGGTGTAGCCCAGCCCCTCAATTTGATTGAGTGACAGGTGTGATTAGCCTCTCCCTGATTAAAGTGTGGAGGTACATTTTAGGAGTCTACCGAGGCCTGTCAGTGCAGCCATGATGAATGGGAATGTTAGAGTAGAGATCTGTCCCACATGCCACCGTATTCCCTATGTAGCGCACTACTTTTGACCAGGGCTCATAGCGGTCTGGTCAGAAGTAGTGCACTATATAGTGACTAGGGTGCCATGCGGGACAGAACCTAGAGGCTTCCCTTCCATTCTATCCACTTCATCTGATACTGACAGGGGTCAGAGGTGAACACGGGAAATGAGACCGTTATTATCCCCACATTATTGAGATTTGAAGAGAGCGAGGGATAACACGAAGCTATTGGTCTTTTTACTTTGTCATCATTCAGGCATAAAGGATATATGCATGTCTAGAAAGAAAGTCATAGGTAAAATGTAATGTAGTGGGGGGGGCAAGTGTGTGTGTGTGTGTTAGCCTACCCCTATCCATCTCTCAACACCACACCAGATGCAGCATTGCCATAACAACCACACTAAAACACAGTATGACCATTACATCAACATCTTCCAACACAACTCAGCTATATTACACACACACACACACACACACACAAACACACACACACACACACACACACACACACACACACACACACACACACACACACACACACACACACACACACACACACATTGATGATGAAGCTGAACTTAGTGCTGTGGTCTGTGGAAAGGGTTCTACAGCTGAAGTCGGACGTTTACATACACTTAGGTTGGAGTCATTAAAACTTGTTTTTCAACCACTCCACAAATTTCTTGTGAACAAACTATAGTTTTGGCAAGTCGGTTAGGACATCTACTTTGTGCATGACACAAGTCATTTTTCCAACAATTGTTTACAGACCGATTATTTCACTTATAATTCACTGTATCACAATTCCAGTGGGTCAGAAGTTTACATACACAAGTTTACATACACTAAGTTGACAGGTACAAAAGAAAACAGGTACAAAAGTATCTATATCCATAGTAAAACGAGTCCTATATCGACATAACCTGAAAGGCCGCTCAGCAAGGAAGAAGCCACTGCTCCAAAACCGCCATAAAAAAGTCAGACTACGGTTTGCAACTGCACATGGGGACAAAGATTGTACTTTTTGGAGAAATGTCCTCTGGTCTGATGAAACAAAAATATAACTGTTTTGCCATAATGACCATCGTTATGTTTGGAGGAAAAAGGGGAATGCTTGCAAGCCGAAGAACACCATCCCAACCGTGAAGCACGGGGGTGGCAGCATCATGTTGTGGAGGTGCTTTGCTGCAGGAGGGACTGGTGCACTTCACAAAATAGATGGCATCATGAGAAAGGAAAATTATGTGGATATATTGTAGCAACATCTCAAGACATCAGTCAGGAAGTTAAAGCTTGATCTCAAATGGGTCAAATGACTCCAAGCATACTTCCAAAGTTGTAGCAAAATGACAACAAAGTCAAGGTATTGGAGTGGCCATCACAAAGCCCTGAACTCAAACCTATAGAAAATGTTTGGGCAGAACTGAAAAAGCGTGTGCAAGCAAGGAGGCCAACAAACCTGACTCAGTTACACCAGCTCTGTCAGGAAGAATTGGCCAAAATTCACCCACCTTATTGTGGGGTGCTTGTGGAAGGCTTCCCAAAACGTTTGACCCAAGTTAAACAATTTAAAGGCAATGCTACCAAATACTAATTGAGTGTATGTAAACTTCTGACCCACTGGGAATGTGATGAAAGAAATAAAATCTGAAATAAATCTTTCTCTCTACTATTATTCTGACATTTCACATTCTTAAAATAAAGTGGTGCTCCTAACTGACCTAAGACAAGGAATTTTTACTAGGAACAAATGTCAGGAATTGTGAAAAACTGAGTTTAAATGCATATGGCTAAGGTGTATGTAAACTTCTGACTTCAACTGTACATGGAACCCGAAACGGTTCTACTTGGAACCAAAAGTGTTCTTCAAAGGGTTGTTCAAATTGTCTCCTATTTGGAAAGCCAAAGAACTCTTTTAGGTCCTTGTTTTCTAAGTGTACAGTTGACCTATATCCACTCTGCTGGCTATCTGCTGTAAGACAGATCACACATTAACTATTGATTATCTGTAGAACTCCGTCACGTTCGGAAATAAAATATATATCTAAATGTATTGAGAGCAGAGCTATAAAATGGTCATTATACGCATTACTTTGAATATGAAATGTCCTCTGACGTTTATGGCCGAGGACTAATAAAAAACCGTGTATCTCCACGGTGATTGTGTAAAACACAAGAACCACTCAGACTGGATATTAGTGTATTATCAACGGAGGTTGTGGCAATTATGTTTCGTTCATCCCCTGAATGTGTAACAGAGCTCTGTCAGGCCTGTGTTCCATATGACAGCTGTTTGGATTCACAGTGAGGCCATGTGTCATGCCTGGACAGAGGTGTTACCATGGAGATCCCATTACATCACGGATATATAATTCTGTGACTGTGTTCAGTATAGCTGTAATGTGACTGTGATGTGACTGGGATGTGACTGTTATGTGACTACGGTCTGTATAGCTGTAGTGTGACTGTGATGTGACTGGGATGTGACTGTTATGTGACTACGGTCTGTATAGCTGTAATGTGACTGTGATGTGACTGGGATGTGACTGTTATGTGACTACGGTCTGTATAGCTGTAGTGTGACTGTGATGTGGCTATGTTCTGTATAGATGTAGTGTGACTGTGATGTGACTATGTTCTGTATAGATGTAATGTTACTGTGATGTGACTGGGATGTGACTATGTTCTGTATAGCTGTAGTGTGACTGTGATGTGACTATGTTCTGTATAGCTGTAGTGTGACTGTGATGTGACTGTGATGTGACTGGGATGTGACTATGTTCTGTATAGCTGTAATGTGACTGTGATGTGACTGGGATGTGACTATGGCCTGTATAGCTGTAATATGACTGTACTGTGACTGATGTGATTGTTATGTGACTGTTTTCTGTATAGCTGTAATGTGACTGTGATGTGACTGTGTTCTGTATAGCTGTAATGTGACTGTGATGTGACTGTGTTCTGTATAGCTGTAATGTGACTGTGATGTGACTATGTTCTGTATAGCTGTAATGTGACTGTGATGTGACTGTGTTCTGTACAGCTGTAATGTGACTGTGATGTGACTGAGATGTGACTGTTATGTGACTATGTTCTGTATAGCTGTAATGTGACTGTGATGTGAGTGAGATGTGACTATGTTCTGTATAGCTGTGATGTGACTGTAATGTGACTGTTATGTGACTATGTTCTGTATAGCTGTAATGTGACTGTGATGTGACTATGTATTTTACAGCCGCAATGTGACTGTGATGTGACTGTTGTGTGACTGTGATTGTATAGCTGTAATGTGACTGTGATGTGATTGTAATGTGACTGTGTTTTGTATAGCCATAATGTGACTGTGATGTGACTGTGTATTGAATAGCTGTGATGTGACTGTGATGTGACTGTGATGTGACTGTGTATTGAATAGCCGTGATGTGACTGTGATGTGACTGTGTGCTGTATAGTTGTAATGTGACTGTGATGTGACTGTGATGTGACTGTGTTTTGAATAGCCGTATTGTGATGTTATTGTAATGTGACTGTATTTTGTATAGCCATAATGTGACTTTGATGTGACGGTGATGTGACTGTGATGTGACTGTGATGTGACTGTGTATTGAATAGCCGTGATGTGACTGTGATGTGACTGTGATGTGACTGTGTATTGAATAGTCGTAATGTGACTGTGATGTGATTGTGATGTGATTGTGATGTGACTGTGATGTGACTGTGTATTGAATAGCCGTGATGTGACTGTGACTGTATGGAATCGTCGCCATGTGACTGAGCTACACTACAGTAGGTCCTATAGGTCCTTCAGACCTGCATAGAGATGCAGTTAATATGCACTGCTCTGGATGGGATGGGTGTGTGTCGGGGTGTGTGTCGGGGTGTGTGCGTGTTCGTGCTTGCGTGTGTGTTTGTGTGTGTGTGTGCTCACATATGCGCGTGAGTGATTGTGTGCCTGCAAGTTGTGTGCATGCGTGCGTGCGTGAGTGTGTGTGCGTGAGTGTCAGCCCACCGCTACCTATCCGTCTCTGTCCACTGGTCTTGGATATAAAGCTCTATGGTGCTTAGAGGAGATAATTGAAAATCAAAAAGGACTTTGTTAATTTGATTAGGCAGCGTAAGCTCTGGATTGTGCCCATCAAATTGAGTTTTCATGATGACACCATATTAAATAGACCCGGTGGAAAGGTGAGTTGGAAAAGAGAGGTGGGGGGAGGGGGAAAGGTGAGGGGAAGGAGGGGGAGAGGAGAGGCGAGGGAGTAGGAGAGGGGAGGGGAGGGGAATGTAATGGAGGAGAGGAGGAGAGGAGGAGAGGGGAGGGGAATGGAGAATTGGAGGAGTGGAGGAGAGGAGGAGAGGAATAGGACATGAAGTAATAGATGAAATATAGGGTGGCAGAGGGGATACTAATAATAATACTACTACTAATGATAATAATAACAGTAAAAGAGGAACAGAGGAGTAAGGAGGGTTACATTATAATGGAAAAGGAGAGGATGAGAGGGAGAGAAAGAATGAAATGGCTCTGGAATTAGGGGAGGATACTAGGAAAGATGAGAAGACGATGGGACAATAGATAGATGGAGGATGAGGAGGGAGTGGTAAGGGTAAGGGCGTAATGTGGGAAAGTGAAGCAGCTTGAGCCAGTACAGCGAACAGGATAAATCCAAGGTCTGCTGGTCGCTCGGCAATGAAAAGTGATTTGAAGCTGAGCTCTGATTAATTTAATTATAGATCCTAGTGATTATTATACCTGCAAGGAACAGAAGTCCATTTGGACTGTACTTCTTTAAATTAACTCTTTAGATTGGTACTGTCCCCCACGTCGATGACTCTGTGAAGCGAGAGAGAGAGAGAGAGAAAGAGAGATGGGGGGCAGAGAGAGGGAGAGAGAAACAAAAGAGAGAGAGCGAGAGACACAGAGTAAAGAATGTAGGAGAGATAGAAAGAGAATACGATAGATAGAAAGAGAGAAAATGGAAATAAAAGAGAGAGAGACCAATTTGCTTTAGCTGTGTTTGACTAGCCACTGAGAGACTCCAGTCATTCAGGCCAAAGCAGTCCCTCATGTCCTCTCTATAGTTCCAATTTAAACTTTTCTTCTCTCCCTCTCTCCTTCTACATAGAACTCATTCATTAAATAATACTAGAGAGGATTAAAGATGTTACACAATAAAGGGAAACAAATGGGGGATTTGAAAAGACAAGATGAGGACAAAGAGTTTTGCAGTGAGAGGAAATTAATGAAAATGGGGGCCTCCGAAGAGATAGGAATTCAATGTACAATTTGTCTCTATCAAGCCATTCATTTGTGTTAGTGATCCCTATAGCCTATGTAACTTCTAATGTTAGTCTGACCACTAAGGAGAGGGGAGGAGAGGATGGGTGGATGTTTCAGTAGAAAAAGGATAAAAAATCTGATAAAACTATGTCCCTCGCCCTAGGGATAAACAGAGAGCGAGAGAAAGAGAGAGAGAGGACGAAGGCATTGTTTCATTGTTTTGTCCATTTCTTGCTAATAGGAATTATGATAGGCTGTTCTCTGCACTAGCCAGTGCACTACTATTGACCAGGGCCCATGCTGTAGGTGACGCATTGCCATTTGTGATGTATAAGGCATCACAAATGCGTCACAAATGGCAATGCGTCACCTACAGTATGGGTCCTGGTCAATAGTAGTGCACTATATAGGGACTAGGGTCCCATTTGTGTAGCACATTGTTTGTTGGTCCTTGATCCACTGCCATATGCGCTGAATCATTTGGGTGTCACAACACTCTTAGCGAAAAGGGTTCCAAAACGGTTCTCCGTGGAGGGATAGGGTTCTACCAAGAACCGTTTTCATCTGAAGAACCTTTTTGGAATACAAGGGTTCTTTGTAAGCCAAAGGGTTCTACCTAGAACCTTTAAAATCCTAAGAACCATTTTGAAAGAAAGGGTTATTTGATGATTCTTTGGAAGGCAAGAAGGATTCTTTGGAAGGCAAGAAGGATTCTTTGGAAGGCTAGAAGGATTCTTTGGAAGGCAAGAAGGGTTCTTTGGAAGGCTAGAAGGATTCTTTGGAAGGCAAGAAGGGTTCTTTGGAAGGCAATAACGGTTCTTTGGAAGGCTAGAAGGATTCTTTGGAAGGCAAGACGGATTCTTTGGAAGGCTAGAAGGATTCTTTGGAAGGCAAGAAGGGTTCTTTGGAAGGCAATAACGGTTCTTTGGAAGGCAAGAAGGATTCTTTGGAAGGCTAGAAGGATTCTTTGGAAAGCAAGAAGGGTTCTTTGGAAGGCAAGAAGGGTTCTTTGGAAGGCAAGAAGGATTCTTTGGAAGGCAAGAAGGGTTCTTTGGAAGGCTAGAAGGATTCTTTAGAAGGCAAGAAGGGTTCTTTGGAAGGCAATAATGGTTCTTTGGAAGGCAAGAAGGATTCTTTGGAAGGCTAGAAGGATTCTTTGGAAAGCAAGAAGGGTTCTTTGGAAGGCAAGAAGGGTTCTTTGGAAGGCAAGAAGGATTCTTTGGAAGGCAAGAAGGGTTCTTTGGAAGGCAAGAAGGGTTCTTTGGAAGGCAAGAAGGGTTCTTTGGAAGGCAAGAAGGATTCTTTGGAAGGCAAGAAGGATTCTTTGGAAGGCAAGAAGGATTCTTTGGAAGGCAAGAAGTGTTCTACATAGAGCCATATTTCCCAGCATGCTCTATTGCAGTTTGATTTTCAGACTAGTTTGCTTTAATATCTGTGTTTTTGCATGTTTTGTTTTACCAATCAAATGTACATTGATTGGTTGATTAATTTCATGCTACACAGATAAATAACATTTTTCTAAACTAATCCAATATGTTAGTAGTTATACAATTTATTGCACCCGTTACTGGGATAGTTGTTCCAGTTTAGATGATTGAGGTAGTCTCAGTATTCAATTATCTCTACCCTGGCCGTCATTCTGAATGCAGGTTGTTGGTGATTAAAAACAATGGCATTTGTTGGATATCCTAACTCTAGCTGGATTCCAATAGGAATTACACAATTCTGCAAGCCAGCGTAATGTGTTTTGCAGGCTTCAGGTGGCCTGTAAACCAGGAGTTTCCCAATACCATTGTGTTAGGGTATAACTAGGCCTCCAAAAGGCCTTATGATATGTACTTATTGTCGTAAGTAACTTAATTGTAAATGCTAATAAGACTGGTGGAATATGTTCAGCCCCAAAAAACTTCTAGGACCTTTATAACACTCGCCTGGCCATTTGTCATCACCCCAGACCGTTTTTAGGTCCGTTGCTTCAGGATTTAGGTGTATATAATAAGTGATTTCTGTCGGACCAATAAAATGAAAGGGAAGACCGGCTGTACATGTATTTTCATAATGGTCCAAAATGCCTTACCGTTTTGAGCCGGAGTTAACAGAGCAGAGCCGGAATTGGTACATTTCCTGGGTAGACCAAGAGAGAAGAGAAAGAGCGAGACAGGAACGAAGGAAAGTCAAGGAACCACAGGCTCTTCCTCGAACAGACCGTGACTGGTGGTGAAGTTGCGGGAGATGCCTACCTCTGCCAACAGAGTTAGAATGTCTCTGCTGTCGGGAGGGGGACCAGCTAATTGCCATGATGGAGGAGGTCGAGCATCAGACCGACGATGCAGAAGAACAGGACTTGTGTGTGTGTAAACACTCAACATTTCTGTCTGTCATCAATCCTGGGGTCCTGGAGACGTTTTTCAGAATGCCCAGGATCAACTGGAAGCAACGTGCCGCACTTGACAGTCCAAATGGGAAGCTCTCTGAGGTGTACGTGTTTTGGAAATGAGGATATTTTTGAGGATATGTTCTAGTAACCTGCCTACACTCCATAATGTAACTGGCTACTGTAGTCTCCCCTTAAAGTTTGTCTGACAATGACATGCTGGCTGGGTAAACAGTGTCTAGAACGAGTTGATGCGCCATAGAAATAGAATGTATGGGATGCTCACTTCACAATATGGTCTAAATATTAAATATAGTATATTACCAAACAATTTAAGAAGTATAAAGTCAATAGATGTAGTGAACAAAATGTTGCTTGTATTTGCCAGTCTAGCTTTCACACCACTAGTATCTTGATTAGCCTATAAACCCACACACTAAAGAGGAAGACAAACAGCCTCACACTTGACCACTCATCCCCTTTCAACAATGAGTTGGTCACACAGTCTTCAAGTCTACAAGACCAAGATAAGTGTCAATAGTTTTGTGCCATCATCAATATGGCTTCAAATTAATAGGCCCAATGAGCCCTGGGACTATTGTTATATTTTATGCTGTATGGGCCTAGACCTATTTTATATTTTATGCTCTATAGGCCTAGACCTATTTTATATTTTTTATTGTTGTATAAGACATTGTATAATACATTGTCATGTATTTGTCTAGACAAAACAGACTGGTTTCCTACAGGATCAGGGGAGGACGTCTTGGTCGAGGCCAACGCCGGGTACTCCCAGCAGTTCGATCTAAATACCCTGACCCCAACGCTGACCCCAACGCTGACCCCAACGCTGACCCCAAGCCATGTTGGATTCCAGGAAGTAGAGGAGGCTCACGACATAGTATACAAATAAATGTTTTAAAGAAATAACATTGTATTCCAAGTTTTTTAAATAAACATTTGAATTAAACACAATTATAAACACACTTGTACAACATATAAAACACAATTACTGTCACTGAGCATTAATTATGCTCCGTTCATAACCAAGATGACATGCTTGTTAACAAATCAGAGTGTTCAAAAACCATTTAAATAGATCGCATTTAACTGCTGAAAATGCTATTTAACAAGAATTTCCTTAGTAGGTAATGTCAGAGGTCAGCATGTGGAACAAGTCAGAGTTCAGGATGATAGTCAAGTGCATTTAGTCTACGTAGCAGTCACACTGCACATGATATGGATGACTTATGGATGACTGTTGTTGATGTGTTCAGAGGGTCCTTGGTTTGAGCCCAGGTTGGGGCAAAGAGAAGGACAGAAGTAAAGTGGGCAGTATGGCAGCGTTCATTGATTTCAAAGGATGCATTCCCTCACTGGCTGATGGCAACGCCGGACACCCGATGGCTGTATTGAATCAGGACTGTTAATGTCTGAATCTCCACAAGCTCCTCCTTGAATGTTTTTTAACTGTAAATGACCCCTTGAAGTCTGGATTTTTGTAGATGATTTGTTTATCCTTCCACCGCTTGATAGCCTCCTGGATCAATCCGGTTCTGAAATTGAGCATCTTCTCTTCAGACACTCTCTTCTCCACCCAGTCTCTGGCCTGTTTGGAATACTCTACACGGCTTCTCGGATCTCCTGAAAGATGCGTAACAGAATAACAAAAAAAAAGAAATTAGAAATTAGTCCCAATTAGTTTTTCCTTGGATCCTTTTGAAAAACTATTAGAGAAGGCCTGAGTGGAGGAACCTCGGGTCCTCTTTGAAAAGGATGTGAAAAGAATACAAAGATGTGAGGAATTTAACAAAGATATAATCTGAGACAGGTTCATTGTCCTATCCTCATGCATCAACATTTAACAGACGCTCTTATCTAAGGCTGTGTGGGAGAGCTTGTAGAGAGGTAGGGTGGAGGAGTAGACAGTTACAGGTGGGAGATGTCCAATTTCCATTTCAGCAATCAACTCAGGCACGTTGTCCTAGAGACCAACACATACAATTATTGTCAGAGCCAATTGTGGGGCAACAGTTAATGATTAAAAAATGATAAACAATAACCACTAAAGCCACTATAATGATAGGGCTGAGTAACCTTCAGTATTTCTTCCTATTTCTCCATAATAACAAAACCCAACAACCTCTGATCAAAATAAGACCTGAGTATTAACCCCTTAAGTCCAAACTCCTCAATACTTTGTAGTTACTAGAATGTGAATGTGCATCTATACCTTACGGTACAGCATGAACAAGCCATGGACTGTGTACCTGTCGCACATCTCATTGATTCAACCTCCTATTCACATGTGGAAAAATTCAGAATGGAATACAATACGATGGCAATTACAGTCTACTGTCTACCTAGTGTAGAGTAACAGTACAGTCTACTGTCTACCTAGTGTAGAGTAACAGTCTACTGTCTACCTAGTGTAGAGTAACAGTACAGTCTACTGTCTACCTAGTGTAGAGTAACAGTACAGTCTACTGTCTACCTAGTGTAGAGTAACAGTACAGTCTACTGTCTACCTAGTGTAGAGTAACAGTCTACTGTCTACCTAGTGTAGAGTAACAGTACAGTCTACTGTCTACCTAGTGTAGAGTAACAGTCTACTGTCTACCTAGTGTAGAGTAACAGTCTACTGTCTACCTAGTGTAGAGTAACAGTCTACTGTCTACCTAGTGTAGAGTAACAGTACAGTCTACTGTCTACCTAGTGTAGAGTAACAGTACAGTCTACTGTCTACCTAGTGTAGAGTAACAGTCTACTGTCTACCTAGTGTAGAGTAACAGTCTACTGTCTACCTAGTGTAGAGTAACAGTCTACTGTCTACCTAGTGTAGAGTAACAGTACAGTGTCTACCTAGTGTAGAGTAACAGTCTACTGTCTACCTAGTGTAGAGTAACAGTACAGTCTACTGTCTACCTAGTGTAGAGTAACAGTCTACTGTCTACCTAGTGTAGAGTAACAGTACAGTGTCTACCTAGTGTAGAGTAACAGTACAGTCTACTGTCTACCTAGTGTGGAGTAATGGTACAGTCTACTTTTGCTGGGTTTGATGCATAGTAACTCCCTGATGTTGAAGGACCTCCTTGGCGGACCAAAAAGGGGCCTTGTGTAAAACAGAGAGACATTACATGTCAATTCAGGGCATGAAGTGATATTCTAAGGCCAGAGCAAAGGGCAAGCAAGTCATTTTATACAATCAATAATGTTAACAGAACACTTTAAAGTCTAGTAGCAAATAATATACTATTTCTTATCAGTATTGGAAAAGTAATGGAATAGGGAATTGCATCACAAAACAAAATAAAAACAAAACAGTTAGTAGGACAGGATAACGTCACTGTTACATTAGCAAATAAAATACTTATGAATGGCAAACAAATAACGTCCTAAATTGCTTGTAGTGACTAACGTGAGCAACACGTGTTAGCCACTTAGCTAGCTAGTTACCTCAAATGGCTGGAGCTTTGTTGTCCAAGGAAAGACGGTGAGAACAGAACTCAGTTTCAAATGGTCATCTATGTAGTCGGTGGCCACAAAATGATCACTGCACACTGACAACCACAACTGGTGAATTACTTCAGGTGCTGTATCGACGCCATACTCAGGATGTTGGATCGTCTTCCGCCATGCCTGACACAAAGCTCTACTGTGTTCGCGGACAAGAAAGGAGTGAAAATGTGCCGTTTGTCTGTATCTGACAGGGGCATTATTGCACCCGGGTAGAGTGCACCGCCTTTTGGTCAGATAGGTTTCCCTGTCGTCTGCGCCAAAATAATTACTACCGAGAGAACAACGTGTTAGTTAAAAAAATCGCTGCTAACATTTCTTTGTTTTCTTCCTGTTGTCATGACTTCGTTTATTGAAGACCAATAGTAAGATGCTCCTTCATTCCGCTTCCTGTAATTATCCGTCTTAGAACCACGAAGAGGATTATCAACCAGATGACAGACGATATAGAAGGCCTTGAGTTGGCACAAAGTAGGTCGCTGTTCTGTTATACAGTTATACAAATCACTGTTGAGACATGTTTATGTGTCACGCCCTGGCCTTTGGTTCTCCATGATGTTTAGGTCAGAGCATGAATAGGGGGGTGTTCTAGTTATTTTGTTTCTATGTTTTGGGATTGAGTATGGTTCCCAATTAGAGGCAGCTGATTATCGTTGTTTCTAATTGGGGATCATACTTAAGGGTTCCCTGTTCTCACCTGCTTTGTGGGATATTGTTTTTGAGAGAGTGCATGTAGCATTTCAGTACTGCACGGTCGTTGTTTGTTTCTTGGTTTGTTTTAAGTTTCACGAAAATAAAGATGTGGAACTCCAATCACGCTGCGCCTTGGTCCGCTCATTTCCAAGATCGTAACATTATGTAACGATAAATAAACCGTTGTTTATGCCTTTTTAGGTGGTTTCGAAAGCGCAGCATTTTTATATAAAAATACAGAAATCTAAATACTCAAGCAATGGACCTAAAAACTGTCTGGGGTGATGAAAAATGGCCAGGCACATGTTATAAAGGGCCCAGAAGTGTTTTTTGGGTGAACTTCCCCTTTAAATAGATCTTGGTAGAACCCTTCACAGATGGTTCTAGGTAGAACTATATACCGGGGATCCTATGAAGAACCCTACAGAGAGGGTTCTACCTAGCACCAGAAACCAAAGAACCCTGTACGGTTCTACTTAGCACCTTTTTTTCTGAGAGTGTATCGTCACCATATCATTCAGTCCAACATTTCAGTGACACAGAGTGTGCTTCCAAATGGCACCCTATTCCCTACATCCCTATTGGGCACTGGTCTAAAGTAGTGCACGATATAGGGAATAGGGAGCCATTTTTGACGCAATGACACACCACAACAGGCTTTCTTCTGCTACTCTGTAGAGAAGGTGACTTCCTGCTCCGGTAGCATGTAGACATTGTTGCAGGGAAAGGGCTGTGTGTTTTCATTAAAAGCAGGAAGCAGCCTGACAGAGGCCATTACTTTTCCTCCACTACGGTACGGCGTGTGTGTGTCTGTGTGTGTGTGTGTCTGTGTGTGTGTGCGTGTGTGTGTTTGTGGGGGGGGGCAGACGAAGCATTCCCAATGTGTTTTCCTCCACTCCTCCCGTCACCTTCAGCTCTCCTGCCATCCATCTCTCCCTCCTCAGCCCCAACCGTCAACCAATGTTCCCTCTAATATTTTTTGTCACCAAACAAATTTCAGTTCTGCTGTGCGCAAATTTGACATTTCTGTGCAACTTACGGTGTTCATTTCTTGTGAACACTGAGGCTGTACCCAGTTTAATATACTGTTTTAACAGTGGTCAATTAGGCTACTGTAGTTATTTGATCATAATGTAGACCTACCAGTGGCTTACCATCAAAAACAATGGAGAAAATACATCCCATAACATTTTAACATGGAAATAGCTGTTCTGTCATTCAGCCTATAGTAGCAGCCGATGTGTGGTGTTCAATGTAGGTCTACATTCCATGGGTCTTTTGAAAGAAAACATGCAGGGCTTGACATTAGCCTGTTTATCCACTTCTCCTTCAGATAAGGTGACTGAAAATGTTGTGTTGTTTAATGCAAGAGACTACTACAAAATAAAATGTATTTTTATTCCCATAATGCACCATTACTAGAAATGTACACGTTTTGTGCTCTTGTAGGAAGCAAATGTGCAATAATGGCTCTCGCTTTGATCTTAAATCAAGCGCATAATAATTGTGACTGCTCATGCTGTAAAACAGTCCAGTTCAAAGTGAATGGCACTAATCCATATATGGCAAAGGTCTATTTGCATATAGGCCTACTGCAGTTCTGATTGGTTACATAAAAATCTCTTGCATAGTTCAATTGGTTTCGGATGATTGTGGATAATATTGCGTTGATTCGATCACAATTTCCACCGTAAAGGGAAACATTGATAGTGTTAACTAAGGGTGAAAACTCTAGAAAGTGCTTCTATGCGCGAGCTGATTTGTCTTCTGCTCGGCAGTCCCTGGGGAGCTGCTCGCTCGCGCACAGATTAGAGAGAACATTGCCGCCAACCCAGCCAATCCCACAATACATCAGCCTCCACAGCTCCGACCTCCAACCCAGCCAATCCCACAATACACCAGACTCCACAGCTCCAAGCACCAACCCAGCCAATCCCACAATACATCAGCCTCCACAGCCCCGTCTTCCATCCCAGCCAATCCCATACTACACCAGCCTCCACAGCTCCAACCACCAACCCAGCCAATCCCACAATACACCAGTCACCACAGCCCCGACCTCCAACCCAGCCAACCCCACACTACACCAACCTAATTGTGCAGAAACTCAGTGGGAGGGAAAGAAGGAAGAAAGAATGTTAGAAGGGAACTGGAAATGCAAGGAGTAACAGCGTGACCTACATTGCTGGCTACCATGACAAAGACCAAAGCCAGTGGGAGTACAGTTGAGGACAGTGGTGGCTAGTTCTCTGTAAACAAATCAACAACAGACTTTCAGCATGTTTATAGAGAAGGGCACTCAACATGTATTGCACTGACACAAATGACTGATGATTGGTTGAAATAAATTGATAATAAGAAGATTGTGGGAGCTGTACTGTTAGATTTCAATGCAGCCTTTGATATTAATGACCATAATCTGTTGTTGAAAAAAACGTATGTGTTATGACTTTTCAACATCTGCCTTATCGTGGATTCTTAACTATCTATCTAATAGAACTCAAAAGTGTGGTGTACCGCAGGGCAGCTCTCTAGGACCTTTACTCTTTTCTATTTTTACAAATGACCTGCCACTGGCATTAAAAAAAGCATGTGTCCATGTATGCTGATGATTCAACCATATACACATCAGCAACCACAGCTAATGAAGTCACTGAAACCCTTAACAAGGAGTTGCAGTCTGTTTTGGAATGGGTGTCCAGCAATAAACTGGTCCTGAACATCTCTAAAACTAAATGCATTATATTTGGTACAAATCATTCCCTAAATTCTAGACCTCCGCTGAATATGGTAATGAATAGTGTGGCTGTTGAAGAAGTGGAGGAGTGGAGGAGACTAAATTACTTGGATTGTAAACTGTCATGGTCAAAACATATATAGTAGATGCAATGGTTGTAAAGATGGGGAGAGGTCTGACACCACACTCCAAAAAGCAGGCTCTAGTTTTGTCTTATTTGATTATTGTCCTGTCTTGTGGTCGAGTGATGCAAGGAAAGACCTAGTCAAGCATGCTGCTGGCCCAGAACAGAGCGGCACGTCTTGCTCTTCATTGTAATCAGAGGGCTGATATAAGTGCTATGCTTGCCAGTCTCTCTCTCAACTCTCTAAGAGTTGAGCAGAGATTGACTGCAACACTTCCTATCTTTACAAGAAACATTACTGTGATGAAAATCCCAAAATTGTTTGCATTGTCAACTTACACACTGCTCTGACACACACACTTACCCCTCCAGACAAGCCACAAGGGGTCTTTTCACAGTCCCAAAATCCAGAACAAATTCAAGAAAGCGTACAGTATTATATAGATGCATTTTTTTCTAAAATGAACAGCAACCCTTCTTCCAAAAACATATGAAGCAACACCTCACGGCACAATGCATCTCCACTATTTGACATAGATAGTTTGTGTGTATGTATTGATATGTAGGCTACATGTGCTTTTTTTCAAAATGTTTGTAGTTCTGTCCTTGAGCTGTTCTTGTCTATTAAAACTTCTTAGGGCTAGGTGTCGAGAACTTCTTAGGGCTAGGTCTTAGGACACCTGTCGACAACTTCAGGTGAAACTGGAGGGCGCGCAATTCAAATAAAGAATCATAAAAATGGTGGATATTATGGACATTAAACATCTAATCCCCGAGCTGACAAGGTACAAATTTGTCGTTCTGCCCCGACAGTTAAGGCAGTTAACCCACTGTTCCTAGGACGTCATTGAAAATAAGAATTTGTTCTTAACTGACTTGCCTAGTTAAATAAAGGTAAAATAAAAATGTATAAAACATAAAAAAATGTTGTACATACAAGTGTCTTATATCGGTTAAGAGCTTAAATTCTTGTTAATCTAACTGCATTGTCTGATTTACAATAGGCTTTACAGTGAAAGATTTTTCAACCAGCACAGATTTCATAAATTAACAAATAGCGATGAAGTATTCACTTACTTTTTGAAAATCTTCCTCTGATTTGCAATCCAAAGGGTCCCAGCTACAACATGTAGTGCCATTTGTTAGATAAAATCCTTCTTTATATCCCAAAAAGTCTGTTTAGATCGCACCATCGATTTGAGTAATCCACTCGTTCAACATGCAGAGAAAGGAATCCAAAAAGCTACCGCTAAACTTTGTTAAAACAAGTCAAAATATGCTTCTATTTAATCCTCAGGTACCCTAAAATGTAATTAAACTATAATATTTAATACGGAAAGAAGCTTTCAATAGGAAAGCGATATTAGCAGGTGCACATACTCTTCATCCCGCACGCATACACTGATTTCCCAGTACTAAAACTCATAATTCTTCTTCATTTTGGAAGAAACAAGCCTGAAACCTTGAACAAAGACTGTTGACATATAGTGGAAGCCATAGGAATTGCATTCTGGGAGCTGCATTGTGATATGCCCCTATACCTTCCATTGTAAGAGCATGGGCTCTCAAAAAAGAAAAGTCAGGTTGTTTTTTGGGGGGATTTTCTCCTACTATATCTATTGTGTTATAGTCTCATACATTATTTTGACACTTCTACAAACTTCTATCCAATGGTACCAATTATATTCCTTGCTTCGGGACTGAGTAACTGGCAGTTTATTTTGGGCACGTCAGTCATGCGGAAATTGCGGAAAAAAAAGGACACTAGCCTGAAGAAGTTCTGTTCTGTAATATGTCATGTTTCATGTTTTGTGTGGACCCCAGGAAGAGTAGCTGCTACTTTCGTAACAGCTAATGGGGATCCTAATAAAATACTAATACCAAAGGGAAGGAAGGAAGGATGAGAGGAGTGTAGGAGAGGAAGAAAGAGAGGCAAGCATTACACCAGTTCAAATGTACACCTGAGCTGGAAGAGGAGAGAGGAAGAGTAGATGAAAGAGGAGAGAGGAAGAGTAGATGAAGAGGAGAGAGGAAGAGCAGATGAAAGAGGAGAGAGGAAGAGTAGATGAAAGAGGAGAGAGGAAGAGTAGATGAAGAGGAGAGAGGAAGAGTAGATGAAGAGGAGAGAGGAAGAGCAGATGAAAGAGGAGAGAGGAAGAGTAGATGAAGAGGAGAGAGGAAGAGCAGATGAAGAGGAGAGAGGAAGAGTAGATGAAGAGGAGAGAGGAAGGGCAGATGAAGAGGAGAGAGGAAGAGTAGATGAAGAGGAGAGAGGAAGAGCAGATGAAGAGGAGAGAGGAAGAGCAGATGAAGAGGAGAGAGGAAGAGTAGATGAAGAGGAGAGAGGAAGGGCAGATGAAGAGGAGAGAGGAAGAGTAGATGAAGAGGAGAGAGGAAGAGCAGATGAAGAGGAGAGAGGAAGAGTAGATGAAGAGGAGAGAGGAAGAGTAGATGAAGAGGAGAGAGGAAGAGTAGATGAAGAGGAGAGAGGAAGAGTAGATGAAGAGGAGAGAGGAAGAGTAGATGAAGAGGAGAGAGGAAGAGTAGATGAGAGGAGAGAGGAAGAGTAGATGAAGAGGAGAGAGGAAGAGTAGATGAAGAGGAGAGAGGAAGAGTAGATGAAGAGGAGAGAGGAAGAGCAGATGAAAGAGGAGAGAGGAAGAGTAGATGAAGAGGAGAGAGGAAGGGCAGATGAAGAGGAGAGAGGAAGAGTAGATGAAGAGGAGAGAGGAAGAGCAGATGAAAGAGGAGAGAGGAAGAGTAGATGAAGAGGAGAGAGGAAGAGTAGATGAAGAGGAGAGAGGAAGGGCAGATGAAGAGGAGAGAGGAAGAGTAGATGAAGTGGAGAGAGGAAGAGTAGATGAAGAGGAGAGAGGAAGAGTAGATGAAGAGGAGAGAGGAAGAGTAGATGAAGAGGAGAGAGGAAGAGTAGATGAAGAGGAGAGAGGAAGAGTAGATGAAGAGGAGAGAGGAAGAGCAGATGAAGAGGAGAGAGGAAGAGTAGATGAAGAGGAGAGAGGAAGAGTAGATGAAGAGGAGAGAGGAAGAGTAGATGAAGAGGAGAGAGGAAGAGTAGATGAAGAGGAGAGAGGAAAAGTAAGAAAAGGAAGAGAAAGAGAAGAAAGGATGATAAAAAGAGGATGTGGAAGTGGAATAAGGAAGTGGAAGAAGAGGAGGATAAGGAGGAATAGGAAGATGAGGGGCAAGCAGTAGAGGAGACATGTTGACTTTCGATCCATAGAAAACCCCTCACTTTTATAGAGAGAGGGGGGTGAGAGAGGCAGAGAGAGAGACCAAATACATAAAGAGAGATGGAGGCAGAAAGAAATAGAGAGAGAGAGAGAGAGAGAGAGCGAGAGAGAGAAGCACAGCCATGGTTCAGGCAAGTTACCCCTCCCTGATTCTCCTCTGCTTCTTCGTGACATAACTCTGGAGATGAAACAAAAAGCACTCTGCTTCCTAAATGAAGGTAGATGACTGTGATGGCTGTGTTCACTGATCAGTATCAAACATTTTAACCTCTCTCTCTCTCTCAGCATTCTCTTTGTATATTGTGGTTTGGGGAGCGATCTGTCACCTGGCTACAGGCTCCAATACTTGGGGAAATTTTTCATATAGGCATTCTGTAGGCCAAAACTATTGTTCTGCTGCCTGAGTCCTGTCTCCCACTAGAGAGGAGAGGCTGTTGGCATAATAGAGCAAGTCTGATGCAATGCAGCAAGGAGGAGCATGGAATAGGAACACTGACTGTCTGTCTGTCTGTCTGTGTCTGCGTGCGTGCGTGGGTGCATGCGTGTGTGAGAGTGCAGTGGCACCACGGTATACGCCTTGCACAGGGACCAGGGTTGACAAGAGGATAAGCTGTGTGTGGTGGCCCGAGACAGGACAGTCTACCGGTCAGAGCTCAGTCCAGAGTCCTACAGGACCACACACCACACACACACACACACACACACACACACTGGCAGTTACACCAGACTCAACAGCAACCTAGAAGAGGCTCAAGAAAGGCATGAAATCATAATTTACATTGACTTCCCTTGCAAACAAACAAACAAATTAGCAAAAAAACAATAAACAGTTAAATGATGCCAGGACATTTCCACTAAGTGGTGTTCCTGCCACACAGCTTGGCAGCCTACATATTAGTCATGACTCAATACTGTGGCACAAAACAAACTCATCGGCATCCATCTTTTTTTTAGACTGCATGACACTTTTAAAGAGAAGAGAAGGGGGTGGAGGAAGAGGAGGAGGAGAGTGGGAGGAGGATGAGGAGGAGGAGGAGGAGGGGGAGGGGGTGGAGGAAGAGGAGGAGGAAGAGGAGTAAGGGAGGAGGATGAGAAGGAAGTGGAGGGGGTGGAGGAAGAGGAGGAGGAGGCCAAGGGGAAGAGGCTGGAGGAAGAGGAGGAGGAGGAGGAGGAAGGGAGGAGGATGAGAAGGAGTAGCGAAGGTTAGGAAGTGACTTATACATCTCCTGGTATTATGGAACCTTCCCTGCATTGTTTCAATATTCTAACCAAGCTGTGTTGTCCTTCTCTCATCCACCATCCACCTCTCCTCTATCCACCTTTTCATCTTTCCACCTCTCCTCTCTCCATCTTTTCCTCCTCTATACCTCTCAACCTCTCCACCTCTCCTCCTCCTCGCAATCCTTAGTCATTTCTCCTCATTGAATGACAACACAACTAACCCTTATCACTTGTCCCTGTGGTCCCTCTGTACCAGCCTCTTAACTCTGTCCAGTGATAGATGGCCAATGAGCCCTTAATACACTAGGAGACCCCTGGAGGGACCACTTATCAGCCTCTCTGTATCTCTGTTGTCTTCAGCCGCGTCTGTTATCCCTCAAGGCCCATTCACGACGGCCCTGTCAGGTCAATGGCCCTCTACACAGCTACAACAATCAGAGCCAACTCAATAGAATATCCATTACGATGGAGAATGGAGCCAGCACTAACACTAAGCTGAGAGAGAGAGAGAGAGAGTTGAGATATGAACCACTCTGTTTAGGGAGGGAGAGGTGAAAACACAGGCCCCCCCTTGAATCGATGGTCCCTTTTTCTGTGCCCTTTGAGACTGTTGGAACTGAGAACAGAGTCCACTGGAAATCTTTGTATGGGTATTGGATGGTTAGGAGAGAGACACAATGAAATAGATACTGGGGGAAAGTAGAGAGAAATAGATACAGAGAGAGAGTGAGAGAGAGGAAACACAGAAAGAGAGGTAGAGGGAGAAATAGAGGAAGAGAGAGGTAGAGAGAGAGAGAGGAAGCACAGAAAGAACGGTAGAGGGAGAAACAGAGGAAGAGAGGGGTAGAGAGAGAGAGGAAGCACAGAAAGAACGGTAGAGGGAGAAACAGAGGAAGAGAGAGGTAGAGAGAGAGAGGAAGCACAGAGGTAGAGGGAGAAACAGAGGAAGAGACAGGTAAGAGAGAGAGAGAGGAAGAAACAGAGGAAGAGAGGGGTAGAGAGAGAGAGGAAGAGAGGGGTAGAGAGAGAGAGGAAGAGAGGGGTAGAGAGAGAGAGGAAGCACAGAGGTAGAGGGAGAAACAGAGGAAGAGAGAGGTAGAGAGAGAGAGGAAGGGAGGATGAATAAGAAGAGGGATAGAGGCTGATATCTACACACACATTATGGTTCTAAGTAGTTCCAGATAGTGGTTATTTTTGCTTGGAACCATAGCAGAACCTTTTATGGTGCTATAAAGAACCTTTTCCTAAAGTTATAAAAAGTACCTTTGAAAATGAGCTACATAGCACCAACAAAAGGGTTCCGCTACGTTTCCAATCCTTTTTGGGGCTATATAGAACCCTTTTTGATGGTTCTATATGGAGAATGGTTCTGTGAAGTGCCTTTCTCTATCGCAAAAGGCTCTTCCTAGATCCTCTTCTGTCCTGGTCAGCCATGTCGGTAAACTTCCATAGGTTGAATCAAGTGAGTTACCTCTGTTACAGCTGGGGGTCCCCGAAGAGACAATTGAGAACCACTGGCTAATTTCATCAATCATTATCATTTAGCACAAGACACTATCACTGTCATATTAAATATGTAATTGCAGTAGCACAACAGATTAGATAAGCGGGAATGAAACTGTCATTGACGGTTGCACAAAAATACCTCTGCATAAACCACACCCCAAAATATTGTAATGAGCCGTCTCCCATACATTTACAATTTTAATAAAAAGAGGAAAGAACTCTTTTGTGAACTTTGAAGAACCATTGAAGTGCTCAAAGCGTTATTTGAGTCATTAGGTTTCCATATAGAACAATAGAACAAGCAAACTTCTCAAAGAACCCTCTTTATTGTCTGGGTCGTGATAGGTCCAGTTTCTGTCTGTTTGTTTGTTTGGCAAAGGACTGACTGATCATTACCTAACCTGGGTCATATTCATTGATGTTCCCCTTTAAAAAAAAATTGTTGTTGCGTAGAACATTTTGTAACAAAAACGAGTGTTTTATTATTGAACAAAGTCTGGTAGTCCCTCCTTGTTTTGTTCCGTTTCCTTACGTCTGGTAGTCCCTCCCTGTTTTGGTCTGTTTCCTTACGTCTGGTTGTCCCTCCTTGTTTTGATCCGTTTCCTTACGTCTGGTAGTCCCTCCCTGTTTTGATCCGTTTCCTTACGTCTGGTTGTCCCTCCTTGTTTTGATCCGTTTCCTTACGTCTGGTTGTCCCTCCTTGTTTTGATCCGTTTCCTTACGTCTGCTTGTCCCTCCCTGTTTTAGTCCGTTTCCTTACGTCTGGTAGTCCCTCCCTGTTTAGGTCCGTTTCCTTACGTCTGGTTGTCCCTCCTTGTTTTAGTCTGTTTCCTTATATTTGTTCCAGTGTTTCTCTTCTCTTTAGACCTCAAGTATATTTTACTCTTTCCTTTCCCCATTCCTCTAGCTCTATCTTCCTCTGTTTACGTCTCTCTCCCTTTCACCAGTCCATTGTTGCATTGCTGATGTTGATGGGAATAAACACAAACCATTCTTTCACAGATTGGTTGTTTGTTCACGTCATTCTAATAGAACTGTTTGACAGGATGAAGACAGGATCAAAGCTTACTTAGCAATTATTTTCCACTTTCAAAGAAAACACATTTATTTTAGAGCAGTTAAGGTGTAGTTCTATATCCTTGTCATTTCTATCTCATGGTTGGAATCTGTTGTGAATCGACCGGGGAGTCACAATATAAGCAAAGCATATGCATTGGAAATGAGACTTGTCTTGTTGCTGATGATCAAAAGTTGATCGGTCTCTTCTTCATTAGATGTTTGGTCACACCTGAATACACACTTATTACAAACACACTCACATTCTGCATACATACACACTCATACGCACACACACGGTGTATATATATAGATATATAGGGTATAGAGTGTATAGATGTTTAATATCCTCCTTTATTACATTCCATATTACATGTTATCATAAAACATCGTAGGTTCTACGAGTTTGCTTCTGTTGCACTTCTGTCCCGGCAACTCTAAAGTATCCCCTTTTATGTCCATGTGTGCTGACGAGCAGTGTGTGTGCGTGTGTGTGTGTGCGTGTGTGTGTGATATGCCTAATGATGAATGAGGGAGACAGGCTCTAGCTCAGAGCTGCAGCAGAATTAACAGGAGCTCAATAGTCGCTGAGTGAGGTCATTTCAGATTCACAGCCCTGCAGTGTTCATACGCTCCGACACACACACACACACACACACACACACACACACACACACACACACACACACACACACACACACACACACACACACACACGCGGAGGTAGACAGTGAGTGGTGTGAGCGTTGATCCCAGCAAGAGGTAGCAGAATATCAGTATTTCTCTGTCTCTCATATCCTTCTGACTCTCATGACTTTCTGTCTCATACCGATCCACCTTTTAGCAGGTTTACAGAAAGATCCTCTTACTGACTACCTGTTCTTTCTCTCCCTCTTGCGCTCTCTCTCTCTCTCTTTCTCTCTCTCTCTCTCTCTCTCGATATTCTCTTTTCTAGCCTTACATTTTTCTCTTTCTTACTATAAAAAAACAAAAATCAGGGGAAACTTCTTCCTCTTCCTCTCCTTTTCCTGCTTCATCGCCTCGTGTGTGTGTGTACCCCTTTTCATGTGTTGGTGGTAATGAATGTGTGCCCATTCATCTGCGCGTCAGTGAGAAGACCTTCAGGGTGTCTCTCCCAAATCAATAGCTCATTACTCTAAGACGGGCTCCACCTCTCCTCCCTCTCTCACCTCTCCTCCCTCCCAAACCTCTTTACTATCTTCCTCCCATCTTCCTCATCAAACAAGTCATCTTCCTCTCTTCTCCATAATAAATGCCGTTTAGCAGACACGTTCATCCAAAGAGACTCACAGTCACGCGTGCGACTCACAGTCACGCGTGCATACATTTTATGCATGGGTCCCAGGAATCGAACCCACTACCCTGGTGTTGCAAGCGCCACGCTCTACCACCTGAGCTACAGAGGACCACCGCGTGGGCATTGCGGGCATGAAGCCACTAGCCATAACTCTTTAGGAATGATTCTGACTGCTTATTGCCGTCTTGTGAAGTGGCCATTGTCATGTATACAGCATACTCTCCCACATCAGTTATCAGACAGCTCCACCCTATATAGTAGTTCATCCAATACTGTCTACCTTAGAGACACAAGGGAGAGAGAGAGATGTTCCTTAGTTTAGAGTTAGTTGTGGTGCTGTGTAAGGTTTGCTGTCCTGTGCAGAAACAGAAATGGAGCTTTCTCTAGGGATGGACTGAGGGGAACTGTATGTTTTATTTACTATCAGCAAGCAATACATTTCATCCCAGGCATTGCAGGGCAGGGGGTAGGGTGCTATGGAGAGGTTTGTGTGTGTGTGTGTGTGTGTGTGTGTGTGTGTGTGTGTGTGTGTGTGTGTGTGTGTTGCTGTGTGTGTGTGTGTGTGTGTGTGTGTGTGTATTGCTGTGTGTGTGTGTGTGTGTGTGTGTGTGTGTGTGTGTGTGTGTGTGTGTGTATTTATATTCGTTAGGGACTGCAGTATTTTTTTTACTTGTGGGTGTATGGAAGGGAATGAGTCTGTGTGTTCTTGTGTGTGTGTGTTTGGGGGGGGGGGGGTTGTCTTAGGCAACAAACTACATCTGTATGTAGCATCAGCAAACAGCCAATATCTCCACAAAGAGGTTGAGACGCAGCAAAGACCAGCCAGTTTTATTTGGTTCCATTTAGGCTAAATTCCCTCCAACACATTGTACCACTTATCCTCACCCACATCCCTCCATTACACTCACTCTCTCCTTTTCTCTCTCTTTCTCACTCAGACAGATTGTTCTATTAAGGGAATGGAGGAGAGGGATACAAACACCAGACCATTTATGTTTCAGGGATACATTTTCATCTGTTTCTCTCCTGAGGAAAGAAATATTATATATGAGAGAGAGAGAGAGAGAGAGAGAGAGAGAGAGAGACTTTTTGTCTTTCTTTACTGAAACATTCTCATTTCATTTAAAACTCACCCCCCCTTAAAAATAAAAACCCAAAATATATCCTGTACTGCATACATGTACCATACTCACCTTTCCGTCTACCACATGATACAAACCAACATCACAATACCCAAAACAATACCCATTCCTACAAACGTATATCCAACACATCTTCCCCAGCTATACAGACAGCCCCCTCAACACACCATATCTCCTGAAACATCTCCCCCAGCTATACAGACAGCCCCCCCAACACACCATATCTCCTGAAACATCTCCCCCAGCTATACAGACAGCCCCCTCAACACACCATATCTCCTGAAACATCTCCCCCAGCTATACAGACAGCCCCCCAACACACCATATCTCCTGAAACATCTTCCCCAGCTATACAGACAGCCCCCCAACACACCATATCTTCTCAAACATCTCCCCCAGCTATACAGACAGCCCCCCCAACACACCATATCTCCTGAAACATCTCCCCCAGCTATACAGACAGCCCCCCCAACACACCATATCTCCTGAAACATCTCCCCCAGCTATACAGACAGCCCCCCAACACACCATTTCTCCTGAAACATCTTCCCCAGCTATACAGACAGCCCCCCAACACACCATATCTCCTCAAACATCTCCCCCAGCTATACAGACAGCCCCCCCAACACACCATATCTCCTGAAACATCTCCCCCAGCTATACAGACAGCCCCCCCAACACACCATATCTCCTGAAACATCTCCCCCAGCTATACAGACAGCCCCCCAACACACCATATCTCCTGAAACATCTCCCCCAGCTATACAGACAGCCCCCCAACACACCATATCTCCTGAAACATCTCCCCCAGCTATACAGACAGCCCCCAACACACCATATCTCCTGAAACATCTTCCCCAGCTATACAGACAGCCCCCCAAACACACCATATCTCCTCAAACATCTCCACACGTTTTATCATTTTATAGAACTCAAACTCAACCCCAAGGTGCGCAGAGACCATCCCATTAAACAATAGTAAAGGGTCTTTTATCCCCCCACCTTTGACCCTGTTCCTCCTTGTTAGCCAAATGGCTAACTTTGACTGAGCAAACTGAAAATTCAACAAAACACATTTGGCCTTCTCCTTACTCGAATACCTGTATCCCATTATAAACACCCCAGCAGTAAAAACCTCCCCCAACCTCTCACACAGACATTCCAACAGAGACATTAATGGAATTAACCTGGTGCACACAGAAAACACATGAATCACAGTTTCTTTCATTACACAGAAAGGACACCCCTGCCCGACTCCCGGTTCAACCCGTGCCAACCAGCTGTTAGTGGCCAGGGCTCCATGAAGAACCCTCCACTGGAGGTCCCCTGACCTCTTTGGTACTGGGGGTTTGTAGAGCCTCCTCCATCTAAAACCCACCATACTCTCCACCCCACATACCCCCTGCCACTGATGTGCCTTCACTCCTGTTAGGCTCCTAATGTTCCTCACCTTAATGCACCAGGCTCGGAGTGTGAAAATCTAACAAGTCCTCCAGACCCCCTTGCCAGTCTCCAGTCTCTGCCATCACCTGCAGTGGTGGAAACATTGGTGGCCCCTCTCCCTTTGGCCGCTCAAACATCCCCCTTACCGGCTCAGACAGTGCCTCCTGGACCTCCTCCAGGAATCTCTCCAGCAGCCTAAGAGACGTTATTCCTGTTTGTTGTGCCAAGACTTCTGGGGTTTTCCACCCCTCCTCTCCCAGCAGTCTCAGGTCACCCAGCCTTTGTAAACGCCCTGCCAGCAGTTGCCTCTGCAGGGTGGCCAACTGAACCGATCTCAAAGGGATGGCTGGGTTGTGGAAGATAGGCTCCTCCCACACCCACAGCCCAGGCTCCACACCCCCTTCTAGGGTAGGCCTTAGCAGCTGCCAGGCCCTCAGCATTGCAGAGTAAAAATCTGAGAGACCTGCTGTACTCAGCCTCTCCAGCTTCATGAGGAACAGCTGCCAGTCCAACCCTAATCCGCCAGCTCCCCTTAGCAGCGCGCATGCTGGTTCCCTCCAGCCAACATCAGTATGGTACAGCAGTCTCTGCACCACCGATAGCCAGAAAGCAGCCATCCTGCTCTCCAGTTCCACCAGGCCCTGTCCTCCTTCGTGGACGGTCATATACAACACTGCCGCCCTCAGCCAGTGATGGCCCGACCAGAAGAAGTCCACCAGCTTGCGTTGCAGGTCTGTGAGCAGACTGGCAGGGGGGTGGAGGACAGACAGTTTATACCACAGGGAAGATGCCCCCAGGTTGTTAATTATCAGCACCCTCCCTCTATATGACACTTGGGACAGGAGCCACCTCCACCTGGCCAGTCTTGACACCACTGCTTTTGACAGCCCCTCACAGTTCTTCCTGATCCACCTCTCTGAGCCCAGGTACACCCCCTACACTTTAAGCCCTTCACAACCCCACTGCAAACCCCCTGGAAGCAGAGGAGGGGCCATATCCCCCCATGCCCCACATAACAGAGCTTTGCTCTTGCCCCAGTTTACCTTAGCTGATGAAGCTCCCTCGTACACCTTCAGACTAGTCTCTAGTGCCTGCATATCTTGACCTTCCCTGACCATCACAGAAATATCATCTGCATATGCTGACACTGCTATTCCTGTCACCACATCCATACCTGTCCAGCACACTCCCTGCAGTCTCCTGCGAAGCAGTCCTAAAAAAAGGCTCAATGGCTAGTGTGTATAACTGCCCAGATAGAGGGCATCCTTGTCTAATGCCCCGCCTCACCCAGACTGGCCTACTGAGCCCCCCTCCCACCTTAACCATACATGACGCCCCAGCATGCAACAGCTTCACACATGTCAAAAAACTCTTCCCAAACCCAAACATCACATTAAACAGATACTCATGGTCCACTCTATCAAAAGCCTTCTCTTGATCTAAAGAGACCAGTTCAAAGTTCGCATTAGAACCTCTCGACAAGTCCAACATGTCCCTAATTAAGAACAAGTTGTCCGTGATTGAGTGTCCCGGTACACAATATGTTTGGTCCTTATGTACTATCGAGTCCAAATGGGACTTCAGTCTGTTAGAGAGGACCTTGGCAAATATCTTGTAGTCCGCACAGAGTAATGCCAGTCCCCTTTTTTGGGCAGGAGAGTCAGAGCCGCCCGACGGCAGCTCATCGGCAACTCTCCTACCCCGACTCATTCACGCAACATGCAAAAGAAGTCCTGTCCAATTATTCCCCAGAATTTTTTATAAAACTCCACTGACAGTCCATCGACCCCTGGTGCCCGACCGGGGGACATCTGGGTTATGGCCTCTGCCAGTTCATGGGACAACAGAGGAATGTCCATTTCATCCCTCTGTGCCAGAGAGAGCTTAGGGAGTCCTGAGAACAAGACCTGAGCACACATAGGATCACACACTTCTGCCCTATACAATTCAATATAAAACTCCACAGTCTGCTCCCGCATCTCACCCACCACAGAGGTCACCCGCCCATCAGACAGCCGTAGACAATTCATATCCTTGGCTTCACTGCTCTGTCTTTCCAAACCAAAGAAGAAGGAGCTGGGAGCATACATCTCCTTGAGCATGGAGAACCTAGCTCTTACAAGTGCTCCCTTCGCTTTAACCTGGAAAAAACTGCCCAGGTCCCTACCTAATTCAGCTAAAGGTAAACCTTTACGCACTGTTGTGACCCACTTCCTCAACCTAAACCGTTTCCTGAGTGAGAGGACACCATGCCCCTCATTTTTCATAGCATGTTGTACTGATCTTACAAACTTTCTCGGATCAGAAAGAAAAGCCTCAAGATTAACTTTCTTCCCCTTGGTCTCATTCAGGAACCTTGTCAGTTCTCTCAATGTGTACTTAGACCCCTCTGCTTGACTGGCTGTCAGCTCCGGGCCCATTGAAGAGGAGTCTGAAAAAAATAACTCCTCATCCTCTTCCTCAAACTCACTTTCCTCCTCATCTCTATCTCCTACCCTGACCACCTGCCCTTCCTCTCTGGTCAGGGCATCCCCCACAGCAACAGGCAAAGGTTCCATGGTGCCTTTGACCACACCCTTTTTCCTTTTCCGCTTGACACCCTCCTCCTCCCCCCTAGTCCCTTACACTTCCCCACTATACTCTCCTCATCCACTAGCATAACCTGACTAGAGCCAGCATCATCTACACCCCCCTCCATAGCATGACTAGGCCCAGCATCATCTACACCACCCTCCATAGCATAACTAGGCCCAGCCTCCGCTACCCCATCTATAACCTGACTAGACCCAGCCTCTACTATACCACCATCTCTAGCCTGACTAGACCCAGCCTCCGCTACCCCACCATCTATAACCTGACTAGACCCAGCCTCCGCTACACCACCATTTCTAGCCTGACTAGACCCAGCCTCTACTATACCACCATCTATAGCCTGACTAGACCCAGCCTCCGCTACCCCACCATCTATAACCTGACTAGACCCAGCCTCCGCTACCCCACCATCTATAGCCTGACTAGACCCAGCCTCCGCTACCCCACCATCTATAGCCTGACTAGACCCAGCCTCATCAACCCCACCATCTATAGCTTGACTAGACCCAGCCTCATCTACTCCACCATCTCTAGCCTGACTAGACCCAGCCTCCGCTACCCCACCATCTCTAGCCTGACTAGACCCAGCCTCATCTACACCACCATCTCTAGCCTGACTAGACCCAGCCTCCGCTACCCCACCATCTCTAGCCTGACTAGACCCAGCCTCCGCTACCCCACCATCTATAGCCTGACTAGACCCAGCCTCCGCTACCCCACCATCTCTAGCCTGACTAGACCCAGCCTCCGCTATCCCACCATCTCTAGCCTGACTAGACCCAGCCTCTACTATACCACCATCTCTAGTCTGACTAGACCCAGCCTCCGCTATCTCACCATCTCCAGCCTGACTAGACCCAGCCTCTACTATACCACCATCTCTAGCCTGACTAGACCCAGCCTCCGCTACCCTACCATCTATAACCTGACTAGACCCAGCCTCTACTATACCACCATCTCTAGCCTGACTAGACCCAGCCTCCGCTACCCCACCATCTATAACCTGACTAGACCCAGCCTCCGCTACACCACCATTTCTAGCCTGACTAGACCCAGCCTCTACTATACCACCATCTATAGCCTGACTAGACCCAGCCTCCGCTACCCCACCATCTCTAGCCTGACTAGGCCCCGTCTCATCTACACCACCATCTCTAGCCTGACTAGACCCAGTCTCATCTACACCACCATCTCTTGCATGACTAGGCCCAGCCTCATCTACACCACCATCCCTGGCATGACTAGGCCCAGTCTCTGCTTTCTGCATCTCATTACCCCTGCACTTTGATCTCAATTTCCCCCACTGGCGCTTGTACCCTCACCTTGTCTACGGCCTTTATGTGGGCACGCAAAGCTCTTATGCCCCAAATCCCGACACTCAAAACACCGTAGACTATCTGTGCTGGCAAACCCTGCATAGAGCCCCTCCCCACTTTAAAATGCACATTTAGCCGTTGCTCATTGTTATTCAGAAACATAAACACTTGCCTCCGGAATGAAACAACGTGCTTCACGACATCTGCCTGAAAACCTGCCGACAGTACACGAAAACTGCTAGCAAACTTACCAAAACAACTCAGCTCTTTCCTGATCTGATCATCCGTAACAAACGGAGGCAAATTTGCAACAACCACTCTTGTCGAAGGGGTAGAGAGAGGTGAAACTGTTACCAACACATCCCTTACAAATATTCCGCTAGCAATTAGCCTACCAACCAAATTTGCTCTTTTCATGAACACAACCACAGCTTTGTTCATTCTAGAAGCAGAATGTATACATTCAGCTCCTACCTGTTCACCGATCACGAGCAGAACCTCCTCCACCTTAACTCCATTCTCAGGAACACACCTGAATTCATGCCGTAACGACAGCGTCTCCTCCACCTTAACTCCATTCTCAGGAACACACCTGAATCCATGTCGTATCGACAGCATCTCCTCCACCTTAACTCCATTCTCAGGAACACACCTGAATCCATGCCGTATCGACAGCTTCTCTTCCGCGCTAGGCTGAGAAGCCATCGCGCACACCACACCTTCCAAACCCCAGGAAACTTACTCTATCCTCTTCCACCCTAACTTTGAAAAAGCTGTGGATACCGCTAAAACAAATAGTGCATTAACCCTCCACCATAGAAAATAACATGTAAAGAAAATAATCAAGAAAGTTAGGACAGAGCCCTCCACACCAAACACTCAAACTCCCAGCATGTACTGAGAGAGAGAGAGAGAGAGAGAGAGAGAGAGAGAGAGAGAGAGAGAGAGAGAGAGAGAGAGAGAGAGAGAGAGAGAGAGAGAGAGAGAGAGAGAGAGAGAGAGAGAGAGAGAGAGAGAGAGAGAGCTCTATTTATTGTATTATTTCGTTCCCTGGTTATTGTTTACAAATGTTTTATATTTATTGTTGGATGCGTTTTTTGATTTTGGGTGCTTGAATTTGTATAGATTTCTACGCTCCTTTCGGCCATGTAATTTGGAGCTGACAAGACAGTTATAAATCCCTGATAGGACAATTTGTCTGTGATTTGATGGTGTTTTAGACCAGAATGACCTAGCTTGTAAAAAATAAACATAAATGCTTTTATTGGTTCTTTAAAAAAGATGCTTTGTTTGTGGAATTAATTTATTGGGTCTTCAAAAAAATATGCTTTTCACCCATTGGTCTAAGAGTTATTTGGATGGTGAGATAAATGGTGAGGTATGTGAGAAAGAGATTGATACGGACGACATAGCTGTTTGTCTGAAACAGAATTTCATACATAAGTCAAGTTAATTAAGACATAGCACCATACAAACTCTATCCCATTTCCATTTGATACCTCTCTCTGTCTCTGCCTGTGAAGAAAATACTTTAAAAAAATATATATTTTGCATTTTTTTCCTGTAGTGAAATAAAAATTCAGAATGGTTTTGTGGTACAATAAAACATGAAATCTGATAGATTTCACCGTTTTTTTGTTGTTGCTGTTTTGTTTGCAGACAGAATCATTGCTAGGAGAGATTTGATTGAACCCAGACTTGAAAGTGTTCAAGCTATACACATTAACAGCTGCCAGTATGTGGAAACTAATATAATATATAATAATATAATATATTATACTAACTAACATTAACAGCTGGAACTAGACACAGGCATCAATAAATTCAAGTATATTCAAGTATATTTAAATATTTAAATTGAAACTTCTGCCAGGCAATCTGTGCTCTTTTACTTTCTACCGTTTCTATAATGTTTCTGTGTACTGTCTGCCATTACTGCCTCTGTGCTCCTGAATACAGACACACACACACCACAGGAAGTTGGTGGCACCTTCATTTGGGGAGGACGGGTTTGTGGCTGGAGCAGAATCAGTAGGATTGGTATCAAATACATCAAACACATGATTTCCAGGTGTTTGATTCCATTTACTCTGTTCTGGCTGTTAATATGAGCCATCCTCCCTTCAGCAGCTTACACACACACACACACACACACACACACACACACACACACACACACACACACACACACACACACACACACACACACACACACACCCAGCAGAAGTAGTTGTCGTCCTACACAACCCTTAGTGGCAGTACAGAGTGAGCTCATTTCACCAACTGGGAGAACGTACGGGATCTTGTACAGGCCTTGCTAAAAACAACAACGTTCTCTTGAAGCTATTATAAAAGAGAGAGGCAAGAGGACCGTGTGTCGTGTGTGTGTGTGTGTCGTGTGTGTGTGTGTGTGTGTGTGTGTGTGTGTGTGTGTCGTGTGTGTGTGTGTGTGTGTGTGTGTGTGTGTGTGTGTGTGTGTGTGTCGTGTGTGTCGTGTGTGTGTGTGTGTGTGTGTGTGTGTGTGTGTGTGTGTGTGTGTCGTGTGTCTGTGTGTCTGTGTGTGTGTGTGTGTGTGTGTGTGTGTGTGTGTGTGTGTGTGTGTGTGTGTGTGTGTGTGTGTGTGTCGTGTGTGTCGTGTGTGTGTGTGTGTGTGTGTGTCGTGTGTGTGTGGTGTGTGTGTGTGTGTGTGTGTGTGGTGTGTGTGTGTGTCGTGTGTGTGTGTCGTGTGTGTGTGTGTCGTGTGTGTGTGTGTGTGTGTGTGTGTGTGTGTGTGTGTGTGTGTGTGTGTGTGTGTGTGTGTGTGTGTGTGTGTGTGTGTCGTGTGTGTCGTGTGGTGTGTGTGTGTGTGTGTGTGTGTGTGTGTGTCGTGTGTGTGTGTGTGTGTGTCGTGTGTGTGTGTGTGTGTGTGTGTGTGTGTGTGTGTGTGTGTGTGTGTGTGTGTGTGTGTGTGTGTGTGTGTGTGTGTGTGGTGTGTGTGTGTGTGTGTGTGTGTGTGTGTGTGCGCGTGCGCGTGCGCGTGCGCGTGCGCGTGCGCGTGTGCGTGTGTGTGTGTGTGTGTGTGTGTGTGTGTGTGTGTGTGTGTGTGTGTGTGTGTGTGTGTTTAGGCCTCATAGGTTATAAAACCACCTCCAGTCATGTTAAATCAAATTCAGCACATCACTGTCGCTGCTTTAATTACAGCTGTCAATCAGTCCGACAGAGAGACACCTCTTTCAACCCGAATCAAATTGGTTGTCTATACCAGACACACACACACACACACACACACACACACACACACACACACACACACACACACACACACGCACACACACACACACACACACAGACACACAGAGACAGACACCAACCTTTTAGACTTAGCAAAGAGCTCTGAAATGGGCACGTATTACCGTGTATTACTGTCTATTAATTAATGTGTATTAATGTGTATTACCTTGTAAAATACAAAATAAAGTAATGGGTGTCAGAAGAACTGATCAAAGATCGGTAGTTAATCAGAAGAACTGATCAGAGATCAGTAGTTAATCATCACCTGAAACACTCAGTTTGGCTGATCTTCTCCCTGTATGCTAACAGACCAATAGCAACGCACCATGTTGCTAACAGACCAATAGCAACGCACCATGTTGCTGACAGACCAATAGCAACGCACCATGTTGCTGACAGACCAATAGCAACGCACCATATTGCTGACAGACCAATAGCAACGCACCATATTGCTGACAGACCAATAGCAACGCAACATATTGCTGACAGACCAATAGCAACGCAACATATTGCTGACAGACCAATAGCAACGCAACATATTGCTGACAGACCAATAGCAACGCAACATATTGCTGACAGACCAATAGCAGCGACGCAACATATTGCTGACAGACCAATAGCAGCAACGCAACATATTGCTGACAGACCAATAGCAACGCAACATATTGCTGACAGACCAATAGCAACGCAACATATTGCTGACAGACCAATAGCAACGCAACATATTGCTGACAGACCAATAGCAGCGACGCAACATATTGCTGACAGACCAATAGCAACGCAACATATTTCACCAGGGTTCTCAACCACAACACGGGGCCAGTTTGTACAAAGACGTTCTATCATAGTTTAGTTTTGGAGATCTGCTCAGAGGAAGTGGGAAATGAATTGCAGCAAGAGAGGGTTTAAATGTGACAAGAGAATAAGATTAGAATGCAGAACGTGAAAACGTTGTTCCTTGAAAAAGTCAGAAAATTGCTAATGTGAGCCCCCAAAAATTGAGAGAAACTGTAAACGTAACGAACAATCACACATGCTAATGTAATTATTGACACACTGACTTATGCTGTAATGTCATTTAAATTATAAATATAACTTCTGTGTTAATGTGTGGTTGTGTATTTAATATTACACACTGAAAACAAATGCCTCTACTGTATATGATGCCAGATAAGGGTTATTTGTCTTATATCCATACCTGAACCCTTTCTGGTGCTATATGGAACCTTTTTTGGAAAGTTCTAAAATAATATTTTCCAAAGCTTCTATAAAGAACCCTTTCCTAAGGTTCTATAAAGAACCCTTTTCCTATGGTTCTATAAAAAAAATCCTAAGGTTCTATAAAAAACCCTTTCCTAAGGTTCTATAAAAAAATACATTTCCTAAGGTTCTATGAAGAACCCTTTCCTAAGGTTCTATAAAGAACCCTTTCTTAAGGTTCTATAAAAAAATACATTTCCTAAGGTTCTATAAAGAACCCTTTCCTAAGATTCTATAAAGAACCCTTTTCCTATGGTTCTATAAAAAAAATCCTAAGGTTCTATAAAGAACCCTTTCCTAAGGTTCTATAAAGAGCCCTTTCCTAAGGTTCTTTAAAGAACCATTAAAAAGGATCCATATAGCACCAAAACAGGGTTCAGGTATGGTTAGAACTAGTGATGTTACGTTTGATACCGGAGCTCCGAGGCATGTGATGAAATCGCTAAGCAGTTTACTTCAAAGCAGTGTACCGATGTTAGTATCACTTGATCAGAAGCACGTGATCAATGACAACAGATGCTTCGTCAGTGACAACTACCT
The DNA here is from genome assembly GCF_901001165.1 of Salmo trutta. Lineage (NCBI taxonomy): Eukaryota > Metazoa > Chordata > Actinopteri > Salmoniformes > Salmonidae > Salmo > Salmo trutta. The sequence continues at coordinate 37,379,669 of NC_042966.1, read as the reverse complement.
GATTAGTTTTGCATTGGTTTCGGCAGAAGACAAAAATGCTACCCTGCGTAGGCACTACGGCCTGTGCAACGTCTTCTATAATAACTTGGCTGTTCTAAATTATTTTGACCAGCAGGTGCCACTACTGTACACTGTGTTGATCAAAGCATTGAGTAAAGAACCTATTTTCCAAACAATTGGTTAGAAAGCCTCAACACTTTAGGAAGCTTAGTTTCCCAATCACTAGAGAATGGTTCTATAAAGAATTTTTCTTAATCACAAAGGTTCTTTGTAGAACCATACAGAAGTTTTCATTCTGGTTTTATAGCCTTATTTTATCATGACAATTCTATAGGTTTTGGTATTGTGTTAATTGACAAGTTGAATCAAGTTCGTTAGCTCTGGAATGGCTTTGGATCCCTGAGAAGAGAATGATTGACTTACTGTAGTCAACCATTCTCATTGGACACAAGGGCATAAATTCGTCTTTTACAAAACACCATTGCTGACCACAGTCATGTTTAACATTCAACAGCATAACACAACAGATTATATTAACTGGAATGACACTCTCATGCACAGTCACAAAGATAGAGCTGTGTGTAAACCACACCTCAAGATATTCTAATGAGGTCATTTTAATTATCACTAAAAGAGGAAAGGACCCTTTTTTGAACTGTTAAGAACCATTGAAGGCCTTAAAGGGCTGTTTGGGTCAGTACGGTTCCACATACATGTAGAACCATCACCTTTCCCAAAGAACCCTTGAGAACCTTCATTTTTTTAGCATGTAGTGACGGATTGGTGCCAAAACTCCTGAATTAGACCTGAATTATCTTTGTGTTTAGAGAGTTAATTGTTATTAGTGTGCATTTGGAAAGTAATTACAATAAACGAAAAAGCATTAACAATTCAGAAGTGTAAAAAAGCCTGCTGATATATTGTTATGTGAAACAATTACCTCAGCCGTTGTATTCATAAAGGGACAAAAACTTTATTTAAAAACATTTTAGAGTAAAAAACTATTTTACCAACATGTCAAGAAAAGGTTTGTTATTAGTATACGTTTGCTTACATGTGTGTATTTATGTAGTTACACTATATTTACCTAAATAGTAAAGCTATTCTAGTACTTTAACTTAAAACCAGACCCTTTAAAAAAAAATTGCCTAAATGACATACCCAAATCTATCTGCCTGTAGCTCAGGACCTGAACCGAGGATATGCATATTCTTGATACCATTTGAAAGGAAACACTTTGAAGTTTGTGGAAATATGAAACTAATGTAGGAGAATATATAACATTAGATCTGGTAAAAGATAATACAAAGAAAAAAACAACCGCTTTTTTGCATTTTTTTTATACCATCATCTTCGAAATGCAAGAGAAAGGACATAATATATTATTCCAGCCCAGGTGCAATTTAGACTTTGTCCACTAGATGGCAGCACTGTATCTGCAACGTTTTACAGTGATTCAGTGAAGTATTGCATATCTATTCAAAATGTTGTATCAAGACTGCCCAAATGTGCCTAGTTGGTTTATTCATACATTTTCAAGTACATAACTGTGCACTCTCCTCAAACAATAGAATGGTACTGTTTCAGTCTAATAGCTACAGTAAATTGGACAGTGCAGTTAGATTAACAAGAGTTTAAACTTTCTGCCCATGTCAGATGTCTATGTCTATATAATCATGTTAGCTCAACTGTCCCGTGGACGGGACACTGATCTTGTTAATAAGATTAGCACTGTACTGTAGCTCTCAAACACAGCTTCCTGTGAAACCTAGGATGTTAGAGACCAGTAGAGGGTTCACAGCACACATGCCAACACACATGCTCTCTCACGGTCAGAGCACACAGCCCTGTAAAGACTGCCTGTGTCATTTAACAATCAATAAAACAATGACAGTAAAGAGATGGAGGGATGGAGGAAGGAGGGATAGAGGTTGGAGGGATGGAGGAAGGACTTGTGAATGCATCTACTGTTCAGTGTCTTACTGCAGAATGAAGAAATGTATGTGCACTAAGTGAGAGGACATAGTAGCCACTCCATGGTTTATTTGTTCTCTGTCCTGCTGTCTCCCTTCCTAACACGTGTCTGTGTCTGTGTCTGTGTCAGTGTGTGTGTGTGTGTGTCTGTGTGCGTGCGTGTAACCCTGATGAGCTGCACTCTGCCATAGAGCTTTGTGTTACTGTAATGGACAGCCTTTTAGCTCCCTCTCCCCATAATCATAAATATATCTCTCAGTCACACTACAGATGGTCCATAAACATGCATCACCATCACAGCCTTATTCACAGAAATGCACACCGAGCTTGGCTCGACTGGGCCACCGCCACCACACCCTCTCTTTGTCTCTCGGTCTCTGTCTCTCTCTCTCTCTCTCTCAATTCAAGGGCTTTATTGGCATGGGAAACATATGTTTACACTGCGAAAGCAACTGAAGTAGATAATAAACAAATGTGAAATAATACCATAAAAATTAACAGTAAACATTACACTCACAGAAGTTCCAAAAGAATAAAGACATTTCAAATGTCATATTACGTCTATATACAGTGTTGTAATGATGTGCAATTAGTTAAAGTACAAAAGAGAAAATAAGATGGGTTATATTTACAATAGTGTTTGTTCTTCACTCGTTGCCCTTTTCTTGTGGCAACAGGTCACACATCTTGCTGCTGTGATGGAACACTGTGTGTCACGGGCGTATAGAACTGTTTTAAGGATGAGTCAAGCGCAGGAGACTGAGGTCCGTTGGAACAAACGTGATTTAATAAATCCAAGGGCAAAATCCATATAAGGCTGGGAGCACAACAGTCAAAAGACTAGAGGAAGCTCCGCTCGAAAAGGCAGGCGGGGCGCAGCCCGGCAACCCTAATGCCTAGACAATAAGTAGTAAACCAACTACGTATAAACAACACAACCACTACCACACGTAACAATGAACAATCCCGCACGAATCCTAACTAAACACAGACAAACTAAATACCCCCCCACAAATGACAAACACGAAACAGGTGCAATCAAAAAACAGACATAACTAACAGACACTGAAACATAGATCGGTGGCAGCTAGTAGGCCGGCGACGACGACCGCCGAGCACCGCCCGACCGAGGAGAGGCGCCACCTTCTGTGGACGTTGTGACACTGTGGTATTTCACCCAGTAGATATTGGAGTTAATCAAAATTGGATTTGTTTTCAAATTCTTTGTGGTTCTGTGTAATCTGAGGGAAATATGTGTCTCTAATATGGTCATACATTTGGCAGGAGGTTCATTTTGTGGGCAGTATGCACATAGCCTGTCTTCTCTTGAGAGCCTGGTCTGCCTACGGCGGCCTTTCTCAATAGCAAGGTTATTCTCACTGAGTCTGTACACAGTCAAAGTTTTCCTTAAGTTTGGGTCAGTCACAGAGGTCAGGTATTTTGCCACTGTGTCAGTCTCTGTTAAGGGCCAAATAGCATTCTAGTTTGCTCAATTTTTTTGTTAATTCTTTCCAATGTTTCAAGTAATTATCTTTTCTGTTTCTCATGATTGGGTTGGGCTTAATTGTGTTGCTGTCCTGGGAATCTGTGGGGTCTGTTTGTGTTTGTGAACAGAGCCCCAGGACCAGCTTGCTTAAGGGACTCTTTTCCAGGTTCATCTCTCTGTGTGTGAACGCTTTGTTATGGAAGGTTTGGAAATTGCTTCCTTTTAGGTGGTTGTAGAATTGAACGGCTCTTTTCTGGATATTGATAATTAGCGGGTATCGGCCTGATTCTGCTCTGCATGCATTATTTGATGTTTTACATGGTACACTAAGGATATTTTTGCAGAATTCTGCATGCAGAGTCTCAATTTGGTGTTTGTCCCATTTTGTGAATTCTTGGTTGGTGAGCAGACCCCAAAACTCACAACCATAAAGGGCAATGGGTTCTCTAACTGATTCAGGTATTTTTAGCCAGATCCTAATTGGTATGTCAAATTTTATGTTCCTTTTGATAGTATAGAAGGCCCTTCTTGCCTTGTCTCTCAGGTCATTCACAGCTTTATGGAAGTTAACAGTGGCGCTGATGTTTTGGCCGAGGTATGTATAATTTTTTTGGTGTGCTCTACGGCAACGGTGTCTAGATGGAATTTGTATTTGTGGTCCTGGCAACTGGACCTTTTTTGGAACAAAATTATTTTTCTCTTACAGAGATTTACACTCAGGGCCCAGGTCTGACAGAATCTGTGCAGAAATTCTAGGTGCTGCTGTAGGCCCTCCTTATTGGGGACAGAAGCACCAGCAAACAGTAGACATTTGACTTCAGATTTCTAGTAGGGTGAGGCCAGGTGCAGCAGACTGTTCTAGTGCCCTTGTCAATTTGTTTATATATATATATATATATATATATATATATATATATATATATATATATATATATATATATATATATATATATATAAATGGGTGGGGCTTAAGCTACATCCCTGTCTCACTCCACGGCCATGTGGAAAGAAATTTGTATATTTTGCCAATTTTAACCGCACACTTGTTGTTTGTGTATATAGATTTTATAATGTTTTTCCCCCAACACCACTTTCCATAAATTTGTATAGCAGATCCTGATACCAAATTGAGTCAAAGGCTTTTTTGAAATCCACAAAGCATGAGAAGATTTTGTCTTTGTTTTGGTTTGTTTGTTTGTCAGTTAGAGTGTGCAGGTGTAACAGTATAGCTTCTGTCCCACTCCTCACCCCTACCTGGGCTCAAACCAGGGACCCTCTGCACACATAGACAACAGCCACCCTTGAAGCATTGTTACCAATCGCTCCACAAAAGCCGCGACCCTTGCAGAGCAAGGGGAACAACTACTACAAGGTCTCTGAGCGAGTGATGTCACCGATTGAAACGCTATTAGCGCGCACCCCGCTAACTAGCTAACAATTTCACATCATTTACACTGGGTGAATACATGGTCTGTCGTACGGTAATTTGGTAAAAAGCCAATTTGACATTTGCTCAGTACATTGTTTTCACTGAGGAGATGTACAAGTCTTCTGTTAATGATAATGCAGATGATTTTCCCAAGGTTGCTGTTGACGCATATCCCACGGCAGTTATTGGGGTCAAATTTGTCTCCACTTTTGTGGATTGCGGTGATCAGTCCTTGGTTCCAAATATGGGGGAAGATGCCAGAGCTAAGGATGATGTTAAAGAGTTTAAGTATGGACAATTTGTCGTATATTTTTTCATTTCATTGAGGATACCATCAACACCACAGGTCTTTTTGGGTTGGAGTGTTTGGATTTTGTCCTGTTTTTCATTCAATGTAATTGGAGAATCCAGTGGGTTCTGGTAGTCTTTAATATTGATTCTAAGATTTGTATTTGATCATGTATATATTTTTGCTGTTTAATCTGTTATAAGGCCAAAAAGAGTGGATAAGTGGTTTACCCATATGTCTCCATTCTGGATAGATAACACTTTGTGTTGTCTGTCTGTCTGTCTGTCTGTCTGTCTGTCTGTCTGTCTGTCTGTCTGTCTGTCTGTCTGTCTGTCTGTCTGTCTGTCTGTCTGTCTGTCTGTCTGTCTGTCTGTCTGTCTGTCTGTCTGTCTGTCTGTGTCTCTTTCTCTCTGCACCCTTTTCCCTATAGTGCACTACGTTTGACTAGAGCCCTATTAATCCTGGTCAAAATAGCGCTCTGGTATGAAGTACACTGTAAACCCCAAAGTGCTGTCATTACTCAAAACTTTTGAGGGAACCCATTGCACTTATTGTATCTAAGTACAGACACTTAAAGTGATTTTGTAGTCACTGATAGTCACCGTGACCTTGTAAGAGGGTCCAGATTTGTCTTGTATCACTCTGGCCCTGCAGGAGGTCCAGATTTGACTTGTATCAACGTGAACATGTTAAGTAACACCCTCACCAAGCCACACCTACAATATAATTTCCAAGTGTGCCTTGCCTTTTCAAGTAACCACCCATGACTGTATTTTTTATTGACAGAAATATGGTTGTTGAATTCATACATTTTCAGCCCTGTGACTTTCACCAAGTGAGTTCCTAGGTGAACGTTATCATTATAATTAAACTATTCATGATAATGCATTACATATCTCATAAAGCCTTATTTCAAGGGTTATGCAAATTCTTCTTTGTTGGTTTTTATCCAGGTTGAAGGATTTCCAGGAATCTTCCAACTTGGATTTCTGGGAAACCTGTACTAGAATTTTGCAACCTAACGTTCAAGTCACATTGCACTGGCTAGAAAATTGATGTGTAAATGTAATTGGAATCCAGCCATTCATAAGGACTACCAGGGTTACACACAGTTTGAGGACATTTTAAACGGGAACAACCATTTCTGTAATGGTTGCAAAAAAAAATCAAACAATGATTGGATTAGTTTAGAAAAATATATGTTATTTATCGTTGTGTATTATAAGATTTATCCATCAATCACTCAATGTATATGCAAAAAAAACACATATTTAAAACAAATGTACCTGCAGTAGAGAATGCTGGGGAACAAGTTAATTTGTCATAACTTTAAAAAACACAGTCGATTTGACTTCTCATTTAGTTTTGAGTTAGAACCACATAAACAGCTTAATGTTGACTTTACATTGAATTTGAGTTCAAGTTACTAGAACTATGTGAGTTAAAAATGCCTTAGGCTTTACAGTGTAGTGCAGTACATAGGACATATAGTGCTATTTGGGGTGCATGCCATCTCTTTCTCCCTCTCCATCAACTCTCTGTTAGGAAAGACAGCCATTGTTGGTTCTCCAGTGTCAATAATATGGCTCTAACACAACACTAGCAGTTGCCAGCAGTCCATAGAGAGGTGTAAGCCACTATTATAGCGAGGGTGTCACAAGAGCTGAAATATGCATCAACACTTTACCCCTACCTACATGTACAAATTACCTCAACTAACTTGTAACCCCACACATTGACTCGGTACCGGTACCCCCTGTATATATCCTCCACATTGACTCGGTACCGGTACCCCCTGTATATAGCCTCCACATTGACTCTGTACCGTAACACCCTGTATATAGCCTCCACATTGACTCTGTGCCGGTACCCCCTGTATGTAGCCTCCACATTGACTCTGTACCGGTACTCCCTGTATATAGTCTCCACATTGACTCTGTACCGGTACTCCCTGTATATAGCCTCCACATTGACTCTGTACCGGTACTCCCTGTATATAGTCTCCACATTGACTCTGTACCGTAACACCCTGTATATAGTCTCCACATTGACTCTGTACCGTAACACCCTGTATATAGTCTCCACATTGACTCTGTACCGTAACACCCTGTATATAGTCTCCACATTGACTCTGTACCGTAACACCCTGTATATAGTCTCCACATTGACTCGGTACCGTAACACCCTGTATATAGTCTCCACATTGACTCGGTACCGTAACACCCTGTATATAGTCTCCACATTGACTCGGTACCGTAACACCCTGTATATAGTCTCCACATTGACTCGGTACCGTAACACCCTGTATATAGTCTCCACATTGACTCGGTACCGTAACACCCTGTATATAGTCTCCACATTGACTCGGTACCGTAACACCCTGTATATAGTCTCCACATTGACTTGGTACCATAACACCCTGTATATAGTCTCCACATTGACTCGGTACCGTAACACCCTGTATATAGTCTCCACATTGACTCGGTACCGTAACACCCTGTATATAGTCTCCACATTGACTCGGTACCGTAACACCCTGTATATAGTCTCCACATTGACTCGGTACCGTAACACCCTGTATATAGTCTCCACATTGACTTGGTACCATAACACCCTGTATATAGTCTCCACATTGACTCTGTACCATAACACCCTGTATATAGTCTCCACATTGACTCGGTACCAGTACCCCCTGTATATATCCCCATTATTGTTGCTTTATTTTTTTACTTTAGTTTATTTAGTAAATATTTTCTGATCTCTATTTCTTGAACTGTATTGTTGGTTAAGGGCTTTTAAGTAAGCATTTCACGTTAATGTCTATACCAGTTGTAATTGCCGCATGTGACAAATAAACGTGGATTTGATATGAACATGATTGGAGCTTTACTGGTCCAAAACTACCCATCAGTGTTGTAGCAGGACTGTCGTGTGTGTGTGTATGTGTGTGTGTGTGTGACGTGTGTGTGTATGTGTGTGTGTGTGTGCGTGCGTGTATATGTGTGTGTGTGTATGTGCATGTGTGTGTGACGTGTGTGTGTGTCTGCATGTGTGTGTGCGTGTGTGTATATATGTGTGTGTGTGTGTGTGTGTGTGTGTGTATGTCTAACGTGTGTGTGTGTGTGTCTGCATGTGTGTGTGCGTGTGTGTGTATATGTGTGTGTGTGTTTATGTGCATGTGTGTGTGACGTGTGTGTGTGTGTGTCTGCATGTGTGTGTGCGTGTGTGTGTGTATATGTGTGTGTGTGTGTGTGTGTGTGTGTGTGTGTGTCTAACGTGTGTGTGTGTGTGT